>NW_006413366.1:0-1160 GCF_000296735.1 Chrysochloris asiatica | reverse complement strand
AGACAGTGTTGTACCTCATGACTGATCTGGATATATTCTTTTTAACAATGAATGCAACACCATTCCTCTTCAATTTGTCATTCCTGGCATAGTAAACCATTTGGTTGTCAGATTCAAAATGGCCAATACCAGTCCATTTCAGGTCACTAATGCCTAAGTTATCGATGTTTATGCATTCCATTTCATTTTTGACAACTTTCAATTTTCCCAGAATCATATTTTACATGTTTTCATGGTACCATTGAATAAGTCTCTCAAGTTAGTTCTTTCTGTTATAATTAATGCTGGAAATAAAAAATTTTTAATTCTACATTCAGAAATTATCAAAATGTGGAGAGACAGTAGCAAAATATTCTGAACATCGATGCTCACAATCTAGGGAAATATACCCAGCAATTTGAACAGTTCCCTTGCTATAGAAACATTTTCCTTTCCACGGAAACATTTCTATGGTAACGGTTTTCTGATGGGTTAATTTACACATTCTTATGTACAAAAACAAGGAGTCCTGGTATGACACTGTAGGATAAACACTGGACTGCAAGGTCTCTTTGAACCACAAGATCAGTGGTTCAAACTCACCAGTTGCTCTTTGGAAACCCTATAGAGGTTTTCTATAAGTCTGAACCTACTTGACGGCACTTAACAATAACATACATTCCTGATGTGGCGCTATAGGATCAGCACTGGACTGCTAACCACAAGGTCCGTGATCCAAACCCACCAGCTGCTCCTTGAAAACCCTAGACAGGGTCACTAAGAGTGGAAACCAACATGACAACATTGCTAAACTTTTCTATACAATCATACAACACATACACTTCTAAAGGTGATTTTTCCAATCTCAAACCCTCCCCAAAAGAATTTTTCACTCTTTGTTTTGTGCCATATTAAACAGCAGTTTTGGCATCCCAGAGGGACTTAAATTGTGTCTTTTTCCAACATCCTTTGAGTTTGGAGAATTTTTTTAAAAAAAGGTCTGAAGAGGTAAGATCAGGACTGTATGGTGGATGGAGTAATGTTCTCTAAGCAAATTCTCTTAGGACAGCCCTTCCTGCCCTCAAAGAAGGAGCAGGTGCATTGTCATGATGGGGAAAAGTTCCTTGGCACAACTTTTTCTCATCAATTCAGTTTTCTGCAAACTTCTTCCTAACAAGCCC
>NW_006413365.1:5434-7001 GCF_000296735.1 Chrysochloris asiatica | reverse complement strand
TCAAGAAATCAAACGACATATCGTGTTAGGCAAATCTGCTGCACAAACCTTTTTAGTATTGAAGAGCAAAGATGTCAGCTTGAGGACTAAGGTGCACCTGACCCAAGCCATGGTATTTTCAATAATCTCATATGCATGTGAAAGCTGGACTGTGAATATGGAAGACCATAGAAGACTTGATGCTTCTGAGTTATGGTGTTGAAGGAGAATATTGAAAGTGCTATGGGCTGCCAAAAGAACCAACAGATCTATTTTGCAAGAAGTGCACCCAGAATGCTCCTTGGAGGTCAGGATGGCCAAACTTTGTCTCTCATACTTCAGGTATATGCTCAGGAGGGACCAGTAGCTGGAGAAGGATATCATGTTTGGTATGGTAGAGGGTCAGGGAAAAAGAGGAAGACCCCAGTGAGAATGAGTGGCAAAGTGGTAGCATCAGGAGGCTCAAGCATGGCAAAATAGTGAGGTTGGCCCACAATCAGGTAATGTTTCGTTCTGCTGTGCATAAAGTCGTTATGAGTCGGTCCTGACTTGATGGCATCTAACAACAACAGTAACATGTTCTAATTATTAATGGATGTTTGCAGCTGTTTCTTCTCATTTTTATTTTTCCCACAGCAAATGAAGGTCCCCAAAATTTTATTCCATTTGCATTCATCACAGTCAACTCTTCATTTAGGTGACAGCTCCTTCCTAATCATATTTTGACTGCCTTCCCTCCTGAAAGCCTCGTCATCTGGCGCTGTATCTCATAATATTCCCATGCTCCTCATCATGAGTCAATATTCTGGTGCTTTCTGAATGTGTCTCACTGCTATTCATAATGTTTTAGTGGCTAACTATTTTGAAATTGTCTCTCTTTTTTTCTTCTAAATTTGACTTAGTCAGGAAGTTTAGTTGAAATCTGTCCACCTTAGATGACCCTGTTGTCATTCAAAATACTGGTGCTATATCTTCCTTCATCACAGCATGCAAACCATCACAATGCAATAAACTGACAGATGACATTTTATCAGGAGGTACCAGTCCCTGATGATGGACATGATGTTTGCTAAAGTAGAGTGTCAACTAAAAAGAGGAAGTCCCCCAATGAGGTGAATTGGCAAAGTGGCAATGCTCAAGCACAGCAATGATTGTGAGGTTATCACAGGACTGGGCATCATTTCACTGTGGTATACAAAGGGTTGCTATGTGTAAGTATAGTCAGCGTTGTACCTCATGACTGATCTGAATATGCTCTTTTTGACAATGAATGCAACACCATTCCCCTTGAATTTGTCATCCCCAATGTAGTACACCCTGAGGTTGTCAAATTCAAAATGGCTAATACCAGTCCATTTCAGCACACTAATGCCTAAGATATAAACCTTTATGTGTTCCATTTCATTTTTGAAAATTTCCAATTTTCCTAGATTCATATTTTGTATATTCCATGTTCCAATTATTCATGGATGTTTACAGCTGCTTCTCTTCATTTTGAGTTTTGCCTCATCAGCAAATGAAGGTCCCGGAGGCTTTACTCTCATGGGCTTTACTCCATTCACATCAACACAGTCAACTCTACTTTGAG
>NW_006413365.1:2315-4308 GCF_000296735.1 Chrysochloris asiatica | reverse complement strand
CAAACAAATCTGTGAAGTAAGAAGTACAACCAGAATGCACCATATAAGCCAGGATGGCCAGACAGTTTCTCATACTTCAGATTTATTATCAGGATGGACTAGTCTCTAAAGAAGGACATCGTGTTTGGTAAAGTGGAATGTCAGTTAAAAAGAGGAAGACCCCCGATGAGATGGATTGGCACAGTGGCATCATCAATAGACTCCAGTGTAGCAAAATTATGAAGTTGTCCCAGAAGTAGGTAGTATTTCACTCTGTTGTGTGTAAGTTTGCTATGAGTCGTTATCAACTTGAAGTCACCTAACAACAGCAATAATGACAACATTTCAGGATTGAAGCTTCAGTTTTACCTTTGATCATCTGCTACAATTTCTGAGATCTCCCTTTAGAGAAAAGTGCAAACCATTCCAAGGTACTATGTCGAGAGTTTTATAGCAACAATAAAATTTCTTGTAAATAAACATAGTAAGTATCTTTCAATAAATGAAAATGCATTTGAGATCATTGACTTGAGAACTCATACAACCCAAACCTGGCATTTCATTTTCCATCTTCATTTTGCTTTTATGGAGAATTTTATTCCTTGACTTGTTTATGATTTAAACACTGAGCCAGTTTTATTAAGGCATTTTCACTCTAAGAATCCTAAATAAGCAAATACATTTTTGTTATTTTAAATATTCTTATTTTTACTTAGGAAAATAACATAGTGACAAGTAAGAGGTAATTCACACTTAAAATCTTATCAGAAAATCTAATAGCTTCAATAGTAATCTAAAACTAAACTTCCAAAGTTCTTAACAGAGAGTAAAATCTTAACGTATATTAGGATGGTAAGGTTGCATTGCCCCTTGCCTGACCCCATGCATAAATTGATCCTAAGTTATCTACTACAAAAGATTGTGTATATCACTATGACTCAGAACCAACTCCACGGTACTTAACAACAACAACATGGTATTATTAAGAGTATAACAAGAATGTTACATTGCAAATACCTATTTTATACAACATAAATGTCTGTACACATGAACCTTGCCAGATGAAACACACAGGAATCAAATTGATCCAATCTGTGAAAAGAGAAAATGCAGAAACTCAATATTATCAGTCAAAATAAGGCCAAGGCCAATTGTGCAACAGACTATCAATTTCTCCCATGCAAGTTAAAGTTGAAAATGAAGAATATTTTTAAAAGTCCATGAGAATCAAAATACGACTTTGAGTAGGGTGTTGTTGTTGTTAGATGCCATCGGGTTGGTTCTAACTCATAGCACCCCTATGTACAACAGAATGAAGCACTTTTGAGTCCTGCACCATCCTTACAGTTGCTACCATGTTTGAGCCAATTGTTTCTGCCACTGTGCCAATCTATTTTGTTACAGCCTCCCTCTTTTTTTGCTGAATCTCCTCTTTATCAAGCAGGGTGCCCTTTCCAGGGACTGGTCCCTCATTCAATATGTCCAAAGTACGAGAGATGATGTCTGTGCATCTTGACATCATAGGAGCATTCTGTTCCTACTTCTTATAACACAGATTTGTTTGTTCTTCTGGCATTCCATGATACCTTTAATACTTTTCTCTGACACCAAAACTCAATGCTATAAAAATACCAGGGCTAAGGTCAGGTGCAAATTAGTCTTCAGACTGACATCTTTGTTCTTGAATACTCTAAAGCGGTCTTGTGCAGCAGATATGCCTAATACAATATGTCATTCAATTTCTTGGCTGCCGCTTCCATCAATATTAATGGTGGAAACAAGCAAAATGAAGTCTTTGACAACTTCAATGTTTTTTTAAAAAAAAATGTATCATGATATTACTTACTGCTCCCGTAGTGAGGATTTTTTATTTCTTTACATTGACGTTTAACCCATATGAACAGCTGTGGTCTTTGATCTTTATCAGTATGTGTTTTAAGCCCTCTTCTCTTTCAATAAGATAAGTTGTATCATATGCATATCATAGGTTATTAATGAGTCTTCTTCTAATACT
>NW_006413365.1:0-1632 GCF_000296735.1 Chrysochloris asiatica | reverse complement strand
AACATATCCAGATCAGTCATGAGGCACAACATTATCTATGATAGGATAATATCCATGTGCCTACAGGGAAGACCAGTTAAAACCACTATTATTCAAATTTATGCACAAACCACTAAAGCTAGTGTGGAAAAAAAATCGAAGAATTCTATCAACTTCCTCAATCTGAAATAGATCAAACATGCAACCAAGATGTATTGATCATTACTGCTGATAGGAATGAAAAGGTTGGGAACAAAGAGGAAGGATCAGTAGTTGGAAAATATGGCCTTGGTGATAGAAAAGGTGCTAGAAAACACATGATAGAATTCTGTAAAATCAATGATTTGTTCATTTCAAATACTTTTATAGACAGCAAAAGAGACGACTATAAACATGGACCTCACCAGATGGAATACATAGAAATCAAATTGACTACATCTGCAGAAAGAGAAGATAGAAAAGCTTCATAACATAAGACAAAACAAGGCCAGGGGAAGACTATGGAACAGACCATCAATTACTCATATGCAAATTCAAATTGAAGCTGAAGAAAATGAAAACAAATCCACAAGAACCAAAATAAGACCTTGAACATATCACACCTGAATTTAGAGATCATCTGAAGAACAGATTTGATACAATAACACTAAAGCCCAAAGATCAGAAGAGTTGTGGGATGACATCAAGACCATCATACAAGAAGAAAGTCAAAAGTCATTAAGGAGAGAGGGCGGTGCTTCCCTGACCGGGCAGGAAAGGTACGCAGGCTCGGGAAAAAGCAGGGGTCGGTATCACAAATTGGGGCTCCCGCCTGGTAGACAGACAGCTTTTGGGCAAACATAAAACATTAGGCTGCAACTTTATGAACTTGCTTTTTTCAAGGATCAAATTATTGAGGAGTTACGAGCGTTTTTAACTTCCACCCGCCTGCTCCGGGCTCCTACCCGGGGACGGTCCCACCCACTGCAGAACTTAACAGGGCCTGAGCAGATCCATTCAAAGGGCTGACGCTCTCAGAGAACTAGTGGGGCCACAGGAACCAACATAGTCCATCCCAGGGGGGTCTTCATTGCCACATTAGGCAGTACCGGTGTGTATGTAGGACAAATTGGGGGGCTCAAGGCACAGGGAGACAAAGAGAGGCATTTTAGACGTCATCAAAAATACCATCTGCCTACAAGCACCAAGCCCATCCCCCAATTCTTCATCCTAGGTCAGCCCTCTGCTCAGCCTCCTAGCCTCAGGCCCGCCCATCAAAGCATCAAGGTTTGGGCCAGCCCAAGCTGAGTAGCAGCTTAATACCAGTAACAAAGCACCCCTGCTGTGGTTTAATCCGCCAGACTGCAAAGCATTTTGAATTGCAGTAACTGTGGTTCTAGCTCAACAGCTGCTATTGGAAACCCTATACTGGGTAGCTGTGGGTCATAATCCACCCCACAGCATTTCAACAAGTAGCAAAACTTAGAGGGGCCTGAAACACAGTAAGAACATTACAGACTAACTGAAGAAGCAGGGAGGGCAGAGCTTGCTGGTGGCTAGGGTGAAGGCATAGTGAAGGTCACCATCAAAAGTGGCTCGGAATTCCAGGCAGAAAGGAGGCAAGACAGAGCTCCAGGATTCGGACCCACAGAGAGAGGAGTGTTTTGGAGGCTT
>NW_006413364.1:8471-10591 GCF_000296735.1 Chrysochloris asiatica | reverse complement strand
TGGTTGATGATGCATGGAGGGGATTGGAACCATGACAGTGAGATGATATACGATGGAATAAATGTAAATCTAAAGTTCTTCCATGTAAACTATCATATAATTCAAAATAAAACATTAAAAAGATAAAAAATAATATGCTTTTAACTTAAAAAAAAAATACTTGTAACTTAAAAAATAAAGAGTGCCACCTAATAAGCACCACACACAATAAGACAATTCCATAGCATATCATTCACTAAGGGAGCCCTAGAAGCACAAACAGTTAAGCACTCACCTGCTAAACAACAAAATAAATTAGTTTGAATCCCCCTAGTGTTTCCATGATAAAAAAAAAAAAAAAAAAAATTTGGCAAAGTGTTACTTAAGGATAACAGCCAAGAAAACTCTATGCCATAATTCTATTATGTGACAAGGGATTGATCTGAGAAAAAATCAACTTGATACCATCTACCAACAAGACAATGCACTAGCTCCAGAAGTAATCATTAATCAAGAAATTGATAACTGTTGAAAGTCAACATTGAAGTGATGCTATTACTTGTTTCTTAAAGGAAATTCGGGGTCTGAGCCAAATGTTTAGTTTGCAAACTCCCAAATGAAGTTTAGGACTAGATATCTAAAGTTTTATGGCCAAAGGTAACACATTTAGGAGAGAGTGTCTGAATCTTTAACTGCAAAATGGAACTTCAAGAAAGACAATGAATTTAAAGAGATATTGTGCAGTTTGTCTGTATTAGATATGTAATTTCACTCTGAGTAGTAATACTTTTTTCTCATATTGCCTAATCGCAGGAAGCGGTGTTCTAGAACCAAGTGCATTATAATAAATGATCATGAGATCAAATATCTAGGGTAGAGTCTTCTGTGCTTGAGATCAGGGCAGCTGGGAAAGCTCATGATTGCGGCAATCAGACCACTGCCAGATGATCCATAGTCTTCATAATGAAAACTGAAAGCCCTCCCCTCAACTTCCAGAAAGATACAAATGGTACAGAACTCAGAAAGAACAACTTTCTGATTGTTCCAAAGCCACCCATATTTCCTCATCTGACACAGAATCTATTTAGATCTCTATAGTTAGTCTTTTATTTTTTGACTTTTTTTACTCATTGTATATTTCCCTTATCTACAATTAACATTATAATCAGATGCAAGTCTGAAATTCCCTGAGGAGCATCCTGACTTTCCCTTTCACCCATGTAATTATATAGGCTTTTTATAGAATATACACACCATTAACTATATTTTGAATAAATACAAAATACATGAATCAATTAGAACATTAATTTGAAAGGCTGGGGAATATAAAAGAAAAATAGAATACTTATTTCATTCCTGGAAGCCCCAGAGACCAATAGTTGGGAATTGCAAAAGAGAACATATATGTTCATTGCAATACCTTTTATTCAGTTATTATCCTTCAATATATCAAAGAATACTTTACATAGACACTTGTTTTTATAAGTACCAATGAGTCATTTATGACTGATAATAAGCCTGTATAGGGTTTCTAAAGCCGTAAATCTTTGCAGCAGCAGAAGACCTTATCTTTCATCAATAGAGCAGCTGATTGGGCTCAAGCCTTCTACACTGTGTTTCACAGTCCAGTGCTTATCCTGTAGTATCACCATGTTCTGCTAGACCCTGAAATACCTCAAACAGAGCCTTGAAGGTCCATCGTAGATGTAATTTTTATATATTGACTCTATTCATCATAGCAGATCACAGAGTACCTCAAGCTCATCTTAAGTAATATTCTGGCACTACCTGACAATAGTCCGTTGCTATTCATAAGGTTTTCAGTGACTAAACATTCAGAAATAATCCAGCTCTCCTTTTTCCTAGTCTGTGTTAGTCAGGAAGCTCTGCCAAAACCTACACAGAGTACGTGAATCTACTAATATATAAAATACTGGTCGCATTACTTCCCACATATTACAGTAACATACAAGCCATCAGAGATGACAAACTGATAGTTGAATTGTTGTTGTTGTTGTTTGGTGTCATCGAGTCAGTACCAACTCATAAAGCTCCTAACCCAAACAGAAGGAAACACTGCCCGCTCCAGTGAAAATTTCATAATCATTGCTAATCTTGACCACATTGTTGCTGCCACTTTG
>NW_006413364.1:2669-8371 GCF_000296735.1 Chrysochloris asiatica | reverse complement strand
ATGAACCTGACCTATACTCAGAGAGGTTGTTGTTGTTAAGCGCCATCAAGTCAGTTCCAACCCATAGTGACCCTGTAAGTAGCAGTTGGTGAGCTTGAACCACCAACCTTGCAGTTCAAACAGCTTTGCAGTCTGGCGCATTAAGCCACAATGCCACACCAGGACTCCATACTCAGATAAGTAGTTACTCTAAATATCAACAGAGAGGGAAGGAGTCTTCACATCAAGTACCAATGCTATCCACTCTGTGCACAGGGTAGATAGGGATGGGCAACTTAGACATTGGCTACCAAAAATGAGGGGGTGATAAAGGCACAAAGTGACTGCTTACAAGATTTCAAGAGGGAGTTTAGTTTAAGAGTGTTGGGGGGAATGAAAGAGTCCCCACTGAATAGATTTCATCTTGTCTAGCTGGGTCTGGTGAAGAGAGATGGGGATAAGATTCGTATGATTCAATACTGAATAATTGTTTTCATGGGGAATTGCAACTGTCATAATTGCAAGGTAGAAGTTTTGTAACAAAAACAGTGGAGTGGTTAATTTTACAGTCCAGAAACAGAGGACCCTAGGACCATCAAGGAAGAAGCACACAAGCAGAATACAGGACCTTATCCAGAGAAGCAGCGATGCCAGTGGCAGAGGCAGTGATGGGGGCATGGAGAGGGGGAGCGGCTAAGGACTCTAGATTGATGGGAAGAGAGGAACTAAGAGCTGGTGGCCAGGAGGCTGACTTGCAGAATGTGCCCTTTGGAGATGTAAATTATTATATATGCCTGAGTGGGTTTTTGTTGTTGTTGTTGTTGTTGTTGTTTGTTTGATTTTTTAAAGCTAAAGTGGATAGCGAGAAATACTGTTAACTGATGTACATGGAGGGGATTATAATCATTGTAATGAAACAGGTGTATGATTGGTTGAATGTAAAACTGATGATCTGCCCTGTAAACTTTCACTCAATCCACAATAAAAACCTTAAAAAAAGAATATGGAAGGTATACAAAATGTCACGATATCAAAAAGAAATGGTCGATGTTCAACCATTTCAAGAGATAGCATATGATCAAGAATCAATGGTACTGAAAGAAGTCCAAGCTGCACTGAAGGCATTGGCAACAAAACAAAGCTTCAGGAATTGATAGAATACATAATGAACTCTTTCAACAAACTGATGCAGCACAGGAGGCACTCACTTATCTATTCCAAGAAATTTGGGAGATAGTTACCACTCCAACAGATTAGAAGATTTTCATAATTGTGCCCACTCCAAAGAGATGTGACTCAGTGTAATGTGGAAATTAGTGAACAATATCATTAATATCACATGCAAGTAAAATTATCTGAGGAAAATTCAAAAAAGTGTTTCAACAGTACAAAAAAATATGTAGACTGAAAGAAGAAAATACCAGAAAGGTGGTTACTTGTGCTTTATTGACTATACAAAAGCTTTTGACTGTGTTGATTATAACAAGTTACAGATAACATTGTGAAGAATGGGTATTCCAGAGCCTTTGATTGTGCTCAGGAGGAACCTATACATAGACCAAAAGGCAGTCATTCAAACAGAACAAGAGATACTGAATGGTTTAAAAATCAGGAAAGGTGTGAACTAGGAATGTATTCTTTCACTATATTTATTCAATCTGTATGCTGAGCAAATAATGTAAGAAATTGTATTATATGAAGAGGAACACTGCATCAGGATTGAAGGAGGATTCCTTGACAACCTATTATATGCAAATGATACAACTTTGCTTTCTAAAAGCAAAGAGGACTTAAAACACTTACTCATGCAGATCAAAGACCACAGGGTTCAATATGGATTGTGCCTCAAACAAAAATCCTCACAACTGGACCAAAAAATAACATCTAGATGAATAGGGGAAAGATTGAAGTTGTCAACCACTTCCTTTTGTTTGGATCCACAATCAACACTCATGGAAGCAATGGCATATTGCATTAGATCAATCTGCTGTATAGGACCTCTTTAATGTTTTCAACAGAAAAAACTTGAGGGCTAAAGTTCACGTGGCCCATGCTATGATATTTTCAGTAGCCTCATATGCATGTGAAAGTTGGACAATGAATAAGGAAGACCTAAAATATAATTGATGCATTTAAGTTATGGTGTTGGAGAAGATAATTGAAAGTACCATGGTCAGCCAGAAGAACCAACAAATCTGTGATGGAAAAAGTACAACCAGAATGTTTCTAAGAAGCAAGGATTGTGAGACTTCATCTCTTATACTTCAGACATATTATCAGGAGAAATCCGTCCCTGGAAAAGGACATTAAACTTGGTAAAGTTGAGGGTCAGCAAAAAAGAGGAAGACCTCCAATGGGATGAACTAGTACAGTGGCTGTAGCAAAGGCTTCAACATTAACTACAATTGTGAGGATGATTCAGGACCAGGCAGTGTTTTATTCTGTTATATATAGAATAGCTATGAGTAGGAGCAAACTCGATGACTCCTAACTACAGAATGAGATAACACCTGTTTGTGTTTTGCCATCTTTGAAGAGCTTCTTATAGGGGATACTTTATTCAAATGTTCTTTAATAAATTCACTTTTTAAATCCCTTGGGCTTTGAAGATCCACTACCTATCACTAGTTTGTCACCACAGAAGCACAGTTATTCATGGTAGAGAGAATTGCCAATGGAGAAAACAATGTTGAATTTTCTAGGTCTTCTTTGAAGGAACCGTGGTGACCCAATGGGTAAACCCCTGGCTGGTAGCCATGAGGTCAGTAGTTCAAGATCACCAGTTGCTTTGTGGAAAAATACATGGCCATCTGCTGCTATAAAGATTAATGCCATTCTACTGTGTTCTATAGTACCGACTCAATGGCACCTAACAACACCAATAACTGTGTCCTATAAGGTCAGCAGGAGTTGTAATTGACTTGTCAATGGGATTTATTTCGTTGAATCAACTCATCATTCATCTACTTTATGAAGCTTTGAGACACAGGATGCCCCTGGCGTTGAGACTCTGTAACATTGAGAACAACCTTGTATGCAGCACTCCTAACTCTATAGTATGATTTGTTTCTTTTCTCCCGTTATAGAATGTGAGCATCAAGAGAAAAATCAGCATGTCTAATTTATCACTCTCTTTTCAGCTCAGTAACTTCGAGAGTCAATTATCATTAACGGATGAATTAATGAATAAGCTTAGAACAATTTTTCAGGGCTACACATTCTAGAATATTGTGATATTACTAATCTACAAGTAGCATATTTTTAACAGTATTCTCATTTTGAAGATGATCTAATTTACATATATTTTCTGATTGTATGAGAAATGTGTGATGGTTAAAATTGTGACATAGAGGTAGACTGCCTGCAATCAAATCCTGGTTCTGCTGATAATAAGTTATATCTACTTGGGCAAGTTTCTTAACTTCTCTGTGCCTCCAGTTCCTTATTTATAACATAGAGATTCTAGTGATATGCCATGGGCTGCCAAAACACCAACAGATTTGTGTTGGAAGAAGTGCAGCCTTCCTTGGAGGCCAGGCTGGCCAAACTTCATCTCTCATGCTTTGGACATATTGTCAGGGGGAACGAGTCAGTGGAGAAGGATATCATGTCTGGTAGGGTGGAGTGTCAGAAAAAAAGAGGAACACACCCAGAAAAATGAATTGGCCAAGTGGCAGCATCAATGGACTTAAGTATGACAACAATTGTGAGGTTGGCCCAAGATTGGGCAGTGTTTCATTCTGTTGTGCAGAGGGTCACTATGAGTCAGTACTGGCTCAATGGGATCTAGCAACAAGTGATATGTAAAAGGGTCCTCAAGGTGCAGTTGTTAAGCATTCAGCTATTAATCAAATATTGGCAGTGCAAACTCACCAGTGATTCCACAGAAGAAAAGATCCAGCAATCCCCTCTTGTAAAGATTGTTGTTATGTGTGTTTGAGTGAGTTCCAACTCATAGTGACCCTGCATAGTGTTTCTGAAGAGCAGCTGGTAAGTTTGAACCACTGACCTTATGGGTTATAGCCTTGAAAATCCTTTGTAACAATTCTACTCTGTTCTAAAAGTTCACTATGAGTTGGAGTCAATAAAAAGACACATAATAACTATTGGTATCTATCTGATAGGGTTGTTTAGCTAAAAGGGTAATATGTAAAAGTGCCTAAAACAAACAAAAACAGCTACATGATGTTAATTCCAATTCATGGAAACTGTGCTTGTCATAGTAGAAATGTGCTCTGTGGTTCACATTTATTGTTCATAATTTTCAATGGCTTATTTTAGGGCAATGTAGTGGGCAGGTTACATGGTGAGCTGCTAACAGCAAAGTGAACAGTTCAAATCCACCAGCAGCTCTGTGGGAGGAAGGTCAGACTTTTTCTCCTGTGATGACTTATAGCACTGGAAACCATATACAGGGTCACTATGGGTCGGAACCAACTCCATGGCCCTTAACAACAACAAACACCAACAAATTATCATTAACAGTGTTACTGATAATTATTATTAACTTTTGCATGTATACAATTCTTTACTACTTCCAGAGTGTAGCTATATAATGATTGCATTTGCTACTGAACATCTTTCTGTGAACTGGTGATATGGACTCCTAGCTTCAGAAAGGAAGGACTTAGTTCTGGAAAACACGAGATCAAAGACATTATGACTGAACTCATATGTAATCTCCCTGACTAGTGCTATTTCACTAAACATGTGCTGGACTGCAAGGTCAGTTTGAACGACAAGGTAGGCAGTTCAAGCTCATCAGCTACTCCTTGAAAACCTTAAACAGAGTCACTCTGAGTCAGAAGCAACTTGACAACACATACAAAAACAACAAGAAAGTGAAAGAACTAATCTCCTGAAAGTTCCTTGGGCATCTGGGAGTTTGAAAGCATTAATGAAAGGCTTTGAGATGTACAGCATATGTTCCACTAAAGATAGAATACAGGCTCTTGTCCACAGCAGGGAACTACCATTGGAAAATCCTTAATTGATCATTTGTGCACATATTCTTCCAGGGCAGTTTGTTGTTTAGATGAAGTCCTCCTGCTAGGTTCATAGGTGATCCAAAATGAACATATTTGATGAGTCTGACACCCTAGTGTGAATGACAGACTTGTGAAAGAAAAAAAGTAGGAGAATAAGAAGGTTTGCTCTAATTTCTGTTTTACATATGTGAACTCATTGCTTTCTTACAGTACTTCTATATGACAGAAATGTTATGTCTCCATTGTATGGATGAAGAAACTGAAACATAGAAAATTCAAACTACTTGCTCAAGGTAATATAGGAGGAGGCTTCAAAAAGCTCATGGAAAGTTTCCATGATCTTTTAATTCTATTTTTCCATTAGCCTTTGGAAGCCCCCATGTATTATGAAACTGGAAGAGTCTAATAGGATCTTTTTTTATTTCCCTTAAGTTTTTATTGTGAATTTAGTGATAGTTTACATGGGAGAACATTGGTTTTACACTCATCATTGAACAGTATTTGTTTCTATTCCATAAGTATAGGTCAACTTCATCAAATAGTAGCAATTTATACTTTCTTCCTTTATTAAAAATTGCTTTTTATCTTCCTCTAGTTGAGTTCTGATTATCAAACCATCAAGGCTAGGTTAGATGGATATGATCTACAAGTTTGGGTGCTTTTGTGTGTTTCCCTTCATTCATATCAGCTGGATGCTTCACTCCTAGCTCTAGCCCTCCATGGCTATGTCCTTAT
>NW_006413364.1:1419-2415 GCF_000296735.1 Chrysochloris asiatica | reverse complement strand
TTGCAGTACCCAATCAGAATGCCATTTTTGGATTTTTCCTGCTGGTCTTTCAAGAAGTATCTTCTTTGCTCTAGCTGTTCCAGGCTGGTCTGCTTGTCTTTTCCAGTGGGAATGTCCCACCTCAGAAGGTTCTGGATGGAGCTTAGGATTCCACCTAAAGTCCTGTAGCCTACAAAGGCTCCACAAGAAGCCTAATTCACTGGGAAAGTTCTAGAAGCCCTTTTTTGCATTCTAATCAGTTATAGGCTGAAGATGAGCTTACAAGTTTTCTTTAATCATGTTTCCTGATATTCCTTTCTATACTACTCTTGCAAAATAGACACTTAAATGTCTGTTTTACAATAGTAGGCAAGGGAAACATTCATAAGACAGACAAGCATCTTAACATTATTTCCCCTCTTCAGACTATGCCACAATCCCTGTATCACAGAGTCCTGTTGTTCCAAGGTTGAGCATACATCCATATTTACTTCTGTCCCATTTAGCCGATGCAATCCTGCGTTCCCTATCTTATTCTTCCATTTCCCTTCCCCTTCTTCTGTACTGCCCTCCCCAATACCCAAACTATGATGTGTTTCTTCCTTATTCTGTGCTTTACCATCCCCTCTATCCACCTCCATTCCATTCCCATGCCCCAGTAACCAACAAAGAACTTTCTATTTTTCCTTTTAGTATGGGTATCTTTTCTTAAGCTTTTACAATAATGATCTTCTGCAATATTTGTGTTTTTGTGACTGACTCATTTCACTCAGCATAATTTCCTCAAGGTTCATCTATGTTATGTTGTGGCTTGTAGCTTCCTTGTTATTTTTCAAGGTAGCATAATATTCCATTGTGTGTATGTACTAAAAATTTTTTTTTTATCCATTTTTCCATTGATAGGCACTTAGGCTGTCTCCATCATTTTGCTATTGGGAATAGTGCTGCTACAAAATTGGTGTGCATATTCATGTTATGGTTTGTATTTCTTGTGGAAATATACCAAGTAGAGGAATT
>NW_006413364.1:0-824 GCF_000296735.1 Chrysochloris asiatica | reverse complement strand
TGAACATTTCTTCATATGTTTGTTGGGTGCCCAAATCTCTTCCTTGGGTAAGTGTTGGTTCATGTCCTGTGCAGATTTTTTAATTGCGTTGTCTTTTTCTTGTAGAGATGCTGGAGTTTCTTATAGATTTTAGAGATTAATCCCTCATCTGATGTGTCATTGCAAAAGACTTTTTCCCATTCTGTGAGCTCCCTTTTTATTCTTTTGGTGAAGGCCTTTGATGTACATAAATTTCTAATTTTTAGAATGTCCCAATCATATAGTTTATTTTCTTTTGTTTGTGTAATTTATGTAATGTTTGGGAGTCTGTGTGTGCCCTGTAATAGACACTTTCAAATTGTCCCTATTTTTTCATTGATGACCTTTAAATTATGGGATTCATATTTAGGTCTTTAATCCATGCTGAGTTGGTGTTTGTATATGGCATCAATTTCTAGTTCTGCTAGCACCATCTGTTAAAGAGACTATGTCCTCCCCATTCAATGTACTTTGGCTCTTTGTCAAAGATCAGTTGGCTCTATGTGGATGGGTTAATTTCCGGATTCTCAATTGTGTTCCATTGATCTATGTGTCTTTCATTGTACCAGTACCAGGCTGTTTTGACCACTGTAGCCATGTAGTAAATAAGGGAGTGAGAGCCTCCAACTTTGTTCTTCTTCTTAAGCAGTGCTTTGCTTGCCCTGCATCTCTTTCCTTTCCATATAAAGTTTATAATTGTTTTTTCCATCTCTTTGAAGAATGTTATTGGAATCTGGATTGCAATTTCCTTATATGTATAGATTGTTTTGGGTAGTATTAACATTTCTACAATGTTAAGTCTTCCT
>NW_006413363.1:0-6976 GCF_000296735.1 Chrysochloris asiatica | reverse complement strand
TGTGTGAAACCCATTATCCACAAGTTCACAAAATTTCTTGTTGTTTTCAGTTGTTTTACTTTTTGCCATTCAGGGGAATGTAAAACACTATCTCATTGTAGTTTTTAAGTTGAGAACTTTTTGTTATGTTTATTGGTAATTTATGGTTGATCTACTATGAAATTCCAATTCATTCTTTCTGTTTTTCTACAGATTTTAAGTTCTATATATATTCTGTATAAGGCGCTCTCATAGTGTAGTGGTTACGAATCGGGCTGCGAACCTTAAGGTCAGCAGTTCGAAACTACCAGCGGCTCCGTGGGAGAAAGATGAGGCTTTCTGCTCCCATAAAGATTTACAGCCTCGTAAACCCTGTAAACGGTCGCTATGGGTCGGAACCGACTCGAGGGCACTTAACAACAACAACAACATATATTCTGTATAGTAATCCGTTGTCAGTTATAGTTTCTCCCAGTTTGTACCTAATCTTATCATTTTCTTTATGTTGTCTTTTGATTTTTAAAAAAGTTCTAATGTTACTGGAACTCTGGTAGCATAGTGGTTACCAATCAGGTTGCTAATCTCAAGGTCAGCACTTCAAAACCACCAGTTTTTCTACAGGAGAAAGATGAGGCGTTCTGCTCCTGTAAAGATTTACAGCCTCAGAAACCCTACACAGAGTGGCTATGAGTTGGAACCGAGTCTACCGCACACCACCACCAAATGTAAATGGGGTTAAATTTATCAGTGGGATTTTTTAGTCTACATTTCTTCCTTTTTAACTCCGAGGTCTTAAATGGTCTCCTATATTTTGTTTTAAAAACCTTTCCTTTAACATTTAATTATTTAGTTCCTAGAACTATTTTTTTGTGTAATATATGTGGTAAGTGCCTAGTTTCAGATTTTATCCATGAGAATAACCATTCTTTCCAACACTAATTAGTATTAAGTTTATTCTAGCTCTCTTACAAATCAAATTTTCATACTGGTGGCCTTGTCTCTAGGTTCTCTATTCCACTGGAAATTTACCTTTCCTTTAGCTTATTACCATATTGTGTTATTATAAATTTATAAGAAATCTTGGTACTTGCAAGTTTCCTAATCTTATTACTATTTTTTTCTTTAGGAGACTCTTGATTGACCTTTTTTTAAAAATATTAACTTATTTATTAACTTATATACATGTACTTACATTTTTTTTAAATGACATTCTTTTTTAATTCCATTTTTTCCATGAACTTTTGTTTGTTTGTTTTTCTTTCTTTAATTGTGAATTATGTGATAGTTTACATGGGAGAACATTAGTTTTACATTCATCCTATCTTACATCGTTTCATCACCATGGTTACAATCCCCTCCATGCATCATCAACCATCCAAAGGGTATACCCTGCAAGCCTGTCCCCAGGTCATCAACACACAGCCCATCTCCCTCTCTGGGTCTAAATTGATTTGCCTTTGACCCTCTCTATTTACACAAAAATTTTAGAAACATTTTGTGGAGTTCCTTTAAAAATTAAAAAGATAAGACTCCTGTTGGGATCTTCCAGTACTCTTCCAGTTGTCACACTGCAGTGACTAGGTGTGCGGGAAGATATGCCACCGGGACTACAAACACTAGCAGAGTCAGTCATGGTGGACCGGTTTCGGCAGACATTCTAGACTGAGACTAGTCGAAAGAAGAGGCAGACCACTTCGGAATGGTTGGTCACTGAAAACCTTATAAAAAAAAAGCAAAACATTGTCTGACATAGTGCCAGAAGATGAACCCCACAAATTGCAAGGCATTCAAAATACAACTGGAGAGGAGCTGCCTCTCAAAATAGAGTTGACCTTAATGACATGAATGGAGCAAAGTTTTGAGACCTTAATTTGATGACAGGGTACAACTCAAAAAAGAACATTTGCCAACATCACTACTAATTAGAATGTGGAATGTATGAAGTATGAATCCAGAGAAACTGGAAGTCTTTAAAACGAAAATGAAAGCATAAAGATCAATATCCTAGACACTAGTGAGCTGAAATGGACTGGTATTAGTCACTATGAATCAGACAATCATATGGTTTACTATGCTGGGAACAACAAACTGAAGACAAGTGGCGTTGCTTTCATCATCAAAAGATCTATTCGAGATCTATCTTGAAGTACAATACTGTATGTGATAGGATTATATCCATAAACTGACAAGAAAGATCAGTTAATATCACCATTATTAAAGTTTACATAGCGAGTACTAAAGCCAATGACGATGGCATTACACAATGCCAGAAATTCTTCAGTCAGCAATTGATCGAACATGCAATCAAGATATATTGATAATTACTGGTAATTGGAATGCCAAAGTTAGAAACAAAGAGGCCTTGAAAACACGGTCTTGGTAATGGAAACAATGTTGGCGATCACATGAAAGAATTTTGTAAGACCAATGATTCATCCATTGAAAATATTTTTTTAAAACAACATAAACAGAAACTATACATATGGAACTCACCAGATTGAATACACAGAAATCAAACTGACTACATCTTTAAGAAGGAACGATGGAGACACTCAATATCATCAGCCAAAAATGAAAACAAGTCTGTGAGAGCCAAAATATGACCCTTAGTATATACCACTTGAATTTAGGAACTATCTCAAGAACAGATTTAATGCACTACACACTAATGACCAAAGACCACAGGATTTTTGGAACGACATCAAGAACATCTTATAGGAGGAAAACAAAAGATCATTCAAAAGACAGAAAAGAAAGAAAAGACCAAAATGGATGTCATAAGAAGCTCTGAAATTTGCTCTTGAACATTGCTGTTGTTGTTAGGTGCCAACAAGTCAATTCCAACTCATAGTTTCCCAGTGCACAACAGAACAAAACACTGCCTGGTTCTGCACCATCCTCATAATAATTGTTATTCTTGAGCCCATTGCTGCTGCCACTGTGCTCCTGAACATACAGAAGCTAAATCAACGGGAAGAAATGATGAAATAAAATAGCTGAACAGAAAATTTCAAAGGGCTGCTGGAAATGACAAAATCAACTATTATGAAACATGCAAAAACTTGGAGTTAGAAAGGCAAAAGGGAAGAGCACGCTCAGCATTTCTCAAGCTGAAAGAACTGAAGAGATAATTCAAGCCTCAGGTTGCAATGTAGAAGGATTCTATGGGTAAAATATTGAATGATGCAGGAAGCATCAAAGGAAGGTAGAAAGAAAACACAGAGTCACTGTGCCAAAAAGAATTGGTTGATGTTCAACCATCTCAGGAGGTAGCATATGATCTAGAAATTTGTCTCATTTTATCTAAGTATTTTCAAATTTTTTGACATGAAGTTGTTCATTTTAATTTTTGTTAGGTGCCATCGAGTCGGTACTGACTCATAGCGACCCTATGCACAGCAGAACGAAACACTGCCCGATCCTGGGCCAACCTCACTACTGCTGCCACGCTTGAGTCCATTGATGCTGCCACCTGGCCAATCCATCTCATTAGGGGTCTTCCTCTTTTTCTCTGATCCTCCACCCTACCAAACATGATATCCTTCTCCAGTGAAAGCTGTTCATAATACCCTATTATTTACTTTTTAGTTTCTGTAGTAGTTACAATTATGATCTTTCAAAATTCCCATTATTATTTTGACCTTTTCATTTTTATCTTGTAAAAGATTTATCTTTTTACCACTTTGTGTCTGAACTCATGTTTGATGAAAATTCTGTGAGGCCTAGGTTGAAGACACATGCTTACAGAGAGCACTTGTGTTTGCTTCTGCCAAGCACCTGTGGGTACTGCCACCCAGAGTCACTTTTTAATAAATTCTTGGCTTGAGGTTTTTCAGAACATGAGGAATGTGAAATCATATTGCAAATCCATGTGAGGGTCAGATTGGGTTATGAATTTTAAAAGAAGCTTTGTTTGTTTGTTTATTTGCTCCACTCTCAGACCTAATGTTGAGACAGAAATCTTTCCTACTTGAATTTCTTTCTTTGTAAGAAGGTTTATTTTATTTTCTGAGGGTGTGCCTTTGTTGGCCTTGGTTTTATTCTTTGATTTCCACAGTAATGAATTCTAAGTCTTGGTCTCTCTCCCTTTACAGCCATAGTTGTTAGATCCAAATGTTAGTCACCTAGTGATTAGCAAGTAATCTCAGGACACATGCCAACTTTATTGTACATTCTCCTCTCTGAAGTCCTATTTTTATTTTTTAGGTCTTTTTAGAGGGGCACAGGAGGTATTTAAAGGTGGCCCAAATTTCCTTTCCAGCTTAGCAATGCTTTGAAAAATATAATTATATTTTTGAAAAGATTCGATCTAGCATTTTTAAGAGTTTTGTCATGGAAGGATTTCTTAGTGGGAATAAATAGACTTTATTTAATTTTTACATTTTCGAGGTCAAATTATCTTGGTCATGTTGTATTGGGCATAACTTTGGGGGGCACCACCAAAGACATGTGTAGGTACTACAACACTCCCTAAAATGTTTCCAGAGACCAGAGGTGAAATAGCTTTCCATCCAGACAGGGGTCCTGGTTATGCACTCCAATTTTCTCTTACATTTATATAAGTAAAGATACTTATGCCCCTTTCCTTGCATTTCTAGGAAAAACAACTTCAGGAAAGGCATTGTACAAAGTGCTTTATACAAGCTCTAGCCTTTAAAATATACAGTGTGAGGTTATGACAAAGTAGTTTATGATAAATCTGATGAGAATAACTAAGAAAGTCACATTAAAATAAAAAATGTTTGAAGACATTGATGAGATGCTGAGGCAATCAGGACTTGAGATTCGAGTAAAACCATACAGAGAGAATCAGAGATTAGATAGGCTTCCCCTCTTTCATATGATAATAACTTGAGGCAGACCAATGCTAGCACTGATCTAGATTAATAGGAAAAGCTATAAAACTAAAACAGGTTTATTTAAAAGTATTTACAGTTAGGGTAAGATGACAGACTGCAGGTTTGTTTTTTTGGTTTTTTTGTGTTGTTGTTGTTGTTTTGGCTTAGATGTAATTGCTGATTCTAGAAAGGCCAAGAAGCTGAAAATCTGGGGTTTGCCGGGGCAGAGGGCCACTGGCGATGACAGAGCTTCTGACTGTCTTGTAGAGCAGAAAACAAATTGAAGACTTCAGGAGACAACATCCTGGTGAGAAGGAGAGGCAGAATATTGAACCTGACAACCCATTCCTCCTCAAGAAATTTGCAAAATTCTAAATCTGCCAGGGCAGGAGGGAAAGAGGTTCACCAGAAAGAATCAGAAAAGTAATGTGGAGTTCTGGGCCATATGGGTTTGTGGCAGAAACAAGGATTCGAGTTGTAAACCTGTCGTATGGAGGAACCCTGGGATACACACCAAACTGTCTTGATGAGCTGCAAGCTAGGAGCAGGGGTAAACCACAGATAAATAAAACTTTAACAAAACTGCAGTCCAATCTTGATTTAACTCATCCCTGGCTTGATAAACGTGATCAACCCTGACTCCATCAAACCAAAAAGAAAAGAAGAGTATTTTATGGAGGAAGATTATACCTATGATGAAATTCTCCATCTTCCTTCCTTCCTTTCTTCCTTCCATCCATTTCTCTTTCATTCTTTCCTTCTGTTTCTCCATCTTTTCCTCTAGTTGGCTCTCTAAAGATCCATTCTGGTCTCTTAGCTTCTTACAAGCCTTGGCTTGCAGGTCCATCTTCCCATGGCCGTCACCTCTTGCTATTTGTCTCTGTGACAAGGACACCACTCCAATAGAGTTAGAACTCACCCTACACTGCTATGAATGATCTCATGTAAATTTAAGTGATAATATCTTCCATGATCTTATTTCCAAACAAGGTCACATTTACATGTACCAGGGGTTTGGGCTTCAACATATCTTTTTAGGGGACACAATTCAGTCCATAATATACATACGTACAAAAAAGGAGAGGAGAGAAAAAGAGACAGAGATCAGTACAACTAAGAAGTATGTTTGCAGGTTGTTTAGAAGAAGATGGCATTGGGGAACAGATAGAGAAGAGGTCAAGAGGTCAGGCTTTGCTGTTTCTGTAACATTGAATGAATTTTATCTACTCTGGCCTCCACTTCATCACCTGTAAAAATAAGTGGGTAGAGGAATCTTTGGAAGAAGGGCAGTTGAAGACATTTTACTTCACACACCTTAAAGCAGAGGTCCTCAACATTGACTGCATCTCAGAACCATCTGGGAAGCTTTTAAAAATCCCAATGCGCAAGCCACAACTCAGACATTAAATGAGAATCTTGGGCGTGGGACCCAGGCTTACCAGGTAAATCCTATATACAGTTTAGGTTAAGGAATCCTCTAAATCTAGCAGCTGGCATCCACTCATGGGCAGAAAAAGGGATAGGCCAGTAAGTCCAGAGAGCATGGGGGAGACGGCTCTGAGTTTGGGACTCATATCCTCTGATTAGGGAGTCCTGGTGGGGCAGGGTAGGATCAGCACTGGACTGCTAGCCACAAAATTGGCAGTTCAAGCCCACCAGCCACTGCTCGGAAACCCTCTACAAAGTTGCTATGAGTGGGAACTTAGTTGACCGCACAAAATAACCATCCCCCACTAAGAAGGGTGTTCAGGTCACATGATCAGTAGTGGCTAAAAATGCCACGTGAAGCCTCTCAAAGGAGAGACTCTCTTTGCAGATTGAAGGCCAACCCAAACTTGTCCAGATTTCTTGGACTCACATTGTTGAAGATTCACAGTTTTCTAACCAGCCTTTCCATTTGGGGATAAACTCAAATAAAAGCCATACTTTAAAAAAAAAAAAAAAAAAACCAGAATCCTTCCTTAAATAATTTTATTTAACCATATTGGAGGCGGGAAACAAAATATCAAGCACCCCAAAACTCAAGCCCATGTATAAATTTTAAAAGCAGAGTTGTTTCTGCAGTTGAGGTATTAGGTAAAATGTGTCTGCTTTTAATCTATAGAAAATAGACCCAGTCAGATAGCCCAGGAACACACTGCTGTCTGACTGACTAGGTC
>NW_006413362.1:6405-6962 GCF_000296735.1 Chrysochloris asiatica | reverse complement strand
CTCAACATGGATTAAAGACCTAAATGTGAATCTTAGCATTATGAAGGCCATCAATGAAAAAATCGGGACAAATGTGAGGACACTAATATAGAGAATACACAAACTACAAAACATTTTGAAAAGCACACAAACAAAAGTATACAAAATAGACGAGTGGGACATACTGAAAATTAAAAACTTATGAGCATCAAAAGACTTCACCAGAAGAGTAAAAATGGAACCCACAGAATGGGAAAAAATATTTTGCAATGACGCATCAGATAAGGGACTCATTTCTAAAATATATAGGAAACTACAACACGTCTACAACAAAAAGACAAATAACCCAATTTAAAAATCTCACAGGACATGAACTGACACTTCACCAAAGAAAAGATCCGGGCAGCCAACAAACATATGAAGAAATGTTCATGATTACTCGCCATTAGAGTGATGCAAATCACACCAACAATAAGAGCAATGATCAAAAAAGTAGTGGACAATAAATGCTGGTGGGGATGTAGAGAGACTGGGACACTCCTGCATTGCTGGGGGGACTGCAAAATGATCCAACCTCT
>NW_006413362.1:0-4824 GCF_000296735.1 Chrysochloris asiatica | reverse complement strand
TGGAGGAAGGTAGAATCACCAGTGAGTAGTATCCAATCTGTCTAGGCAGTGGTGATGAAATGAAATGCAGATAGGTCTCTTGTGATGTTGTTGTTGTTGTTAAGTGCCGTGATACAATAGTGAATAATTGTTATTAGGACTGTTTGTGAGGGTTGGAAATGTAAAGGTAGAAGTTTTATAGCAAGAAGGGGAGTGATTAACTTTTCAGTCTAGGAGCGGAGTTCCCTGGGACCATCAACGGATAAGAGCAGAAAGCGAGGCCCCACCCAGAGAAGTAGTGACGCCAGAGACGGAGGCAGAGATCATGATGTTGAGAAATGGAGCAGCTGGGGATTTTAGATCCAGAGAGGGAGAGGGGCTGCGTGCTGACGACCAGGGTGCAGGCTTGTAGTGTATACCCTTTGGTTGTTTGATGACGCATGGAGGGGATTGTAACCATGGCAATGAAATGATATACGATGGAATGAATGTAAAACTAATGTTCTCCCATGTAAACTATCATGTAATTCACAATAAAACATTTAAAAATTAAAAGAAGACGATGGAAAGTATACACAGGTATCGAAAAGAATTGGTTGATGTTTAATCATGTCAAGAGATAGTATATGATCAAGAAACAATGTTATTTAAGGTAAAAGTCCACACAATATTGAAAGCATTGGAGAAAAAAAAGGTTTCAGGAACATACCAAATAGAAATTGAAATTTTTCAACAAACTGATGCATGAGACACTCACTCATCCATGCCACGAAATCTGGAAGACAGCTATCTGGCCAACCATTTGGAAGAGATCAATATTTGTGCCCATTCCAAAGAAAGATGACCCAAAAGAATGTGGAAATCATCGAACAATATCATTAATATATTATACAACTAAAATTTTGCAAAAGATAACTTTTAAATGGTTGCAGCAATGCATCGACAGAGAACTGCCAGATATTCAAGATGGATAAATGAGGACATGGAACTCGGAATATTATTGCTGAAGTCAGATGCATCTTGGTTGAAAGCAGAGAATATCAGAAAGATGTTTACCTGAGCTTTATTTACTATCTACATGCATTTTACTGTGTGGAACAAAATAAATTATGGATAACATAGCAAAGGATGGATATTCCAGAGCAGTTAATTGTGCTCATGAGGAACCTGTACATAGACCATGAAGCAGTCATTAAAACAGAACAAGGGGATTCTGAATGGTTGAAACTCAAGAAAGGTATGCATCAAGATTTTATCTTTTCACCACACTTACCGAATCGGTATACTGAGCAAATAATCCAAGAAATGGGATTATTTGAAGAATGTGGCTATCAGGATTGAAGGAAGATTCATTAACAATTTACAATATGCAGATGACACAACCTTGGTTGCTGAGAGAGATAAGGACTTTAAATACTTACTGATGAAGATTAAAGACGATAGCTTTCAGTATGGATTGCACCATGATGTAAAGAAAACAAAAATCCTCACAATTATACCAATAAATAACATAATAAACAGAGAAAGGATTGAAGTTGCCAAAGACTTCATTTTGCTTATATACACCATCAATGCTCATGGAAGCAGCAGTCAAGAAATAAAACGATATATTGCATTAGGTAAATCTGGTGCATAAGACCTCTTCAAACTGCTCAAGAGCAAAAATGTCACTTTGAGAACTGAAGTGTGCCTTGACACAAGTCATGATATTTTCAATTTTCTTATATGCATGTGGAAATTGGACAATGAATAAGAAATATTGTGTTGTTATTGTCGTTAAGTGCTTTTGAGTTGGTTTCAATCCATAGCAGCCCTGTGTAGGATTTCTGAGGAGCAGTTGATGAGCTGGAACTGCCGACCTTGCTGTTCAAAATGACTGCTGTCCAGCACATTAACCCACAGTGCCACACCAGGAATGTACAAGAAATAGTACATTTGATTTATGGTTTTGATAAAGAACATTGAAAATATTGAAGAAAAAATAATTTCCTCCATAGAAGCAAAGATGGCAATATATTGTCTCATGTGCTTTGGACATATTACCAGGAATGACTAGTCCTTGGAGAAGGACATCATGCTTGGTAAAGTGGAGGATTAACCAAAAAGAGATAGACCCTTAATGAGATGGATTGACACAGTGGTGGCAACAATGGTCTCAAACATAATAATTATGAGGATGGTGTGGAAGTGGGCAGTATTTTGTTCTGTTGTGCATAGGGTTGCTGTGAGTTGGGACCAATTTTAGGGAACCTAACAGTGACCACAAAAAGTCCTGGGACAGAAACACCCACCTCTCACCTTAAATGTCTATTCCAATAGTTTGTTGTTAAGTGCTATCAAGTCAGTTCTGACTCATAGTGATACTTTATATAGTTTCTGAGGAGCGGCTGGTGTTTCAACAACCATTCAGTCCAGTGCTTATTCTATAGTGCCACACCAGGACTCCATTATTCCTATGTTAATTTAAAAGTCTTACCTTTTGTAAAATGGAATCTTATGTGTTCATACATTGTGTTCATACATTGTTCATACTGAAAAACTCAGCAACAACAGCTATTCCTCTGAGTCAGTATGCTGTCATGTTACCAAAGCCATTGAGAAACTGTTTGTGTCTATTTACAAAAACACTGCCAATATAATACCATATCCATACCAATATAATACCATATCCATACCAATTTATAACTTTTAGTATTATAATACCATATCCATACCAATATTTGTGGCTTTTCTCGCACGGGCTTTACTCCATCTGCGTTATCACAGTCAACTCTACTTTGAGGAGGCAGCTCTTCCCCAGTGGCATTCTGAGGGCCTTCCAACCTGAGGGGCTCATTTTCTGGCACTATATATTTATACATACATAAAATGGTATGGATATGTTACTGTAATACTAAAAGGTATAAATTGGTATGGATATGATACTATATTGGCAGTGTTTTCTTGTCCTTCAGGAGGCAATGAGTTCTTGAATACAATTAGTAAAGTGAAAAGAAATAAATCACTTATCCATTTTATGCTGAAGATATGTATTATCAAAGGTGGATTCGATTGAATACTGCTTTCATAAAGAAGACATGGTAGAATATATGAAAATTATACCTATGTCCTTGTTAAGAAATAGGAGATTTTCTCTTTTAATCCAGATTTTAGGAACATATTTGTTTGGAGAAGAAAAAATTATCTCCATTACAATATTAAGGACACCTTGTTACTAAAGACAACCTGGTAATATTTTATTTTGCTTTCGACTCTTTGTGTGTATAACCCAGTGCTAAATACACTACTATGACCTCAACATGTTTAGTGAAATGAAACAGAAATGAAACCTACTTTTTATGGAAACTGTGTCTTATGTAAGGCATTTGGGTTGAGAGATTATTAAAGTGTTTCTTTGCTAAGAGATATTTTCAGCAATTTCTAATATTGTCAAAGGCAAGACCAAGAAAAGAAAATGGCATTTTCCATATTGTGTCTGCAGGTGAGGAACCATGCTGAAAGGAATTATAAATATATTCCTGTTATGGCACTGTGGTTTAATGCGCTACATGTCCACACACACAGATGTATTGTTGTTGTTGTCAAGTGCCGAGTCAGAACCGACTCATAACGACCCCATGCACAGCAGAACAAAACAATGCCCGATCCTGGGCCAACCTCACTACCACTGCCACACTTGAGTCCATCAATGATGCCTCCTGGCTGATCCATCTTGTTTGGGGTCTTCCTCTCTTTCTCTGACCCTCCACCTTACCCAGCATGACATCCTTCTCCAGCAACTGCTCCCTCCTGACAATATGTCCAAAGTATGAGAGACGAAGCTTAGCCATCCTGGTCTCCAAGGAGCACTCTGGCTGCACTTCGTCCAAAACAGATCTATTGGTTCTTTTGTCAGTCCATGGCACTTTCAGTATTCTCCTCCAACACCAAAACTCAAAAGCATCAGTTCTTCTACGATCTTCCTTATTCAGTGTCCAGCTTTCGCATGCATATGAGGTTATTGAAAACATCATGGCTTGGGTCAGGCACACCTTAGTCCTCAAGCTGACATCCTTGCTCTTCAACACTTTAAAAAGTTCCTGTGCAGCAGATTTGCCCAATGCAATACGTCGTCTGATCTGAAGTCCTTGACAACTTCAATCTCCGTTGATAAGAATGTTGTTTATTGATCCAGTGGTGAGGATGTATATAATGTGTGTGTGTGTGTGTATATATATATATATATTACTTGAATAATAGTGGTATTAACTGGGCTTCCCTGTAGGCGCATAAATATTATCCTGTCACAGAAAGCATTGTACCTCATGACTGTTCTGGATATGTTCTTTTTTTACAATGAATGTAACACCATTCCTCTTCAATTTGTCATTTCTGGCATGTGGTCATCAGATTCAAAATGGCCAATACCAGTCCATTTTAGCTCAATAATGCCTAAGATATTGATGTTTATGCGTTCCATTTCATTTTTGACAACTTCCAATTTTCCCAGATTCATACTTCGTACATTCCTTGTTCCGATTTTCAATGGATGCTTACAGCAGTTTCTCTTCATTTTGAGTTGTGCCCCATCAGCAAATGAAGGTCCCGCGGGCTTTTCTCCCACAGGCTTTGCTCCATTCGCGTCAACACGATCAACTCTACTTTGAGGAGGCAGCACTTCCCCAGTCACATTCTGAATGCCTTCCAACCTGAGGGGCTCATTTTCCAGCACTATATATGACAGTGTTTCTCTGCTATTTATAAGTTTTTCAGTGACTAAATATTTGGAAGTAGTTCTTCGCTCCTTCTTCCTAGTTGTCTTTATCTGGAAGCTCATCTGAAAACTGTCCACCATGGGTGACCATG
>NW_006413361.1:894-7136 GCF_000296735.1 Chrysochloris asiatica | reverse complement strand
TGGCCCAGGATCGAACATTGTTTCATTCTGCTGTGCATGGGGTCCCTGTGAGTCGGTTCCGACTCGATGGCACCTGACAACAACAACAACAACATCATTAAACATTTTGCTCCTGAGTCCTTCAATATTGCAAGTTGAAGTCTTAATTTTTGTCTTCAGCTCATTCAGCTTGAGAAATGGTGAGCATGTGTTTTCTTTTTGGTTTTCTAACTCCAGGTTTTTGCACATTTCATTACAATACTTGACTTTGCCCTTTGAAATTTTCTGTTCAGCTTTTTTACTTCCTCATTTCTTCCATTCACTTTAGCATCTCTACACTGGAGAGTGAGTTTCAGAGTCTCTTCTGACATCCATTTGGGTCTTTTCTTGCTTTCCTGTTTTTTTGCTTTATTGATGTCATCCTACAGTTCTTCTGGTCTTGAGTCGTTAGTGTCTAATGAAATAAATCTGTTCTTTAAATGGTTTCTAAATTTAAGTGAAATATGTTCCAAGTCCATATTTTGGATCTCATGGACTTGTTTTAATTTTCTTCAGTTTCGGCCTGGGCATACATGTAAGCAATTGATTGTCTGTTTCACAGTCAGCCATGAGCCTTGTTTTGGCTGTTGATACTGAGCTTTTCCACCATCTCTTCCCACAGGTATATTCTATATGGTGAGATCTATGTGTATAATTGCCTTTATGTTGATTTTAAAAGGTATTTTCAATTAAGAAGTCATTGTTCTTGCAAAATTCAATCATGTGATCTTCAGCATCATTTCTGTTACCAAGACCATATTTTCCAACTACTGATCTTTCCTTCTTATTTTCAACTTTTACATTCAAATCACCAGTAATTATCAATACATCTTGATTGCGTGTTTGATCAGTTTCAGATTGAAGAAGTCGGTTTGTTGTTGTTGTTAAGTGTCTTCAAGTCGGTTCCAACCCATAACAACCCTGTATAGGGTTCCCGAGGAGCAGCTGGTGAGTTTGAACCACCGACCTTGCAGTTCAAATGGCTTTTCAGTCTGGCGCATTAACCCACAGGGCTGAATACGTCAATTTCATTATCACTATTATTTATTTATTTATTTATTAAAAGTGGTATTAACTGGTCTTCCTTATAGGCATATGGATATTATCCTATCACAGACAGTATTGTACATCAAGATTGATCTTGAAATGTTCTTTTTGATGTTGAATGTGATGCTGTTCCTCTTGAATTTGTCATTCCGGCATATCAAAGCCTATGACTATCTGATTCAAAAAGGCTAATACCAGTCCATTTCAGCTTACAAATGGCTAGGAGTTTGATCTTTATGCATCCCATTTCATTTTTTACAACTTTCAATTTTCCTAGATTGATATATCAGACAGTGCATGTTCTGATTATTAATAGATGTTTGCAGCTATTTTCTTCTCAGTTTGAGTTGTGCCCCATCAACAAATGAAGGTCATGCAAGCTGTACTTCCTCCACATCATTATGGCCAATTTTACTTTGAGGAGGCAGCTCTTCACCAGTCATATTTTCCAACCTGAGGAGTTCATCTTATGGCACTATATCTGACAATATTCTGATGGTATTCATAAGGGTTTCATCTTCCAGCACTATATCTGACAATGTTCTACTGCTGCTATTCATAAAGTTTTCCATGGCTAAACATTCAGAAGTAGTCCACCTCTCTATCTTTCTAGTCTGTCTTAGTCTGGAAGTTCTTTTGAAACCTTTACACCATGGGTGACCCTGCTGGTATTTAAAATGCTATTGGTATACCTTCCAGCATCACAGCAATGCATAAGCCACCACAGTATAACAATCTGACAGATGAGAACTATAATATAATGGGTAAGAACTTGAACCCCACAATCAGTAAAGTTGAGCTCGCAGTACAGGTCTACATTTATTATGTAGCTGTGAGTCCCTGGGCAATTTGCTTATCCTTTAAAAGCCTCAGTTTTCTTTCTTATAAAATGAGTACATACAAATGTTATGCTATTAATAACAGAACTTGCATGACAAACGAAGCTTTCTGATACCTCACCTATTAGTTTTCCCATAGAAGACTGGCTTTAAGAGCTTGAAAATGACATCTTAGGAAAAAAGATTCAAATTATTCTATGTGGCCATAAAGGTCTGGTCAACATCAGCCCGATAGAGGAATATTACCAAGAAGTCTCTTGTGGCTTACTTCCTGGAAGAACATTATACCTGGGGCCAACATGGAATGGGTTCCTCCTTAAAGCAGTGTCATCATGGCCATTTGGGTAAGGTGGCACAGGGTGTATGACAGATCATCAGAAATATTGTTACAGTGGCTCCCACAAAAACAGAAAATGGGGCTAGATGACCTCTGAGGTCTCTCCAACTCTAGAATTCAGAGATTTCTCTGATTCTAGGTTTCTATGCTTTTGTAAGTGATGTGGGGGGGCCGGAAATTCCATAAGAATCTATCATCTTTGACTTTGTTTTATGGCAAATCAAACTGACATGTACTTAAAATGACAGGTAAAGGGATTCCTTTTCTTGGGATTAACCTATGAGTAAAAGTATTATATAATGATAATGACAAATCCCTAATTCTAAGCTACCCACAGAGCAACTGTGTGTTGCTTCCCTCTATTCAGACAATTACTTTTTGACAAAATTACAAAATACCACTGGCCCTGTCCTGGCGTGGCGCTGATAGTTGATGCTGGACTGTAAGGTTGGTTTGAACAGTAAAGGTGGTAGTTCAAGCTCATCAGCCTCTCCTTGGAAACCCTATACAGGGTCACTATGAGTCAGAACTGACTACACAGCACTTACCAATAACAGCAACAACACACTCTCCCCTCTGTAAAGCTATTTTGTTACTTTATGCTGTCCCCTGCTACAGATATCCAATTTCCTTACATTCTCCCCTGTTCCTTCAAAACCAGATTTGGGAGACTTCATTCTCCCCTAAATATGAACATATTCATTCATTCATTCATTCATTCATGTGGCAGATATCTCCCAATGCTACTGATAAAAATAGTCTTATTCAATAAGCAGTGTCTTGTACCCAGAACTCCATTCTTCCGAAATCTCCAGCCTGACACTTGAATTATAGATTTTGGAGCTCAACTAATTATCTAAGCAACTCTGGGAGATTTCCCTCATTTTAAAACTCATAGACTAAATTAATCTGCCCAAGCCAAAATGTGGTAACACTATGCTATTCCCATTCTATAAAATTCCTAGTGCTTTGAGCAAGTTAGGGAGGAGAGGTACACTCTTGTCTATTCATCAGTTTACACTTTAATCGTAGATGCTACATGCACACAAAGAACTACAGTAGAAGTTTGTCATTGATCATTATAAAACAAGAGTTTGAATAGAAAAATTACTCTGGGGAACAATTTGATGACATATATCAAAGAACTTGAAATTTTCATGTTGTTTGGCATTCAATTATCACATCTGGGTAATTAACTTTCCAACTATGATGTAATAGGTTGTAGTAGACTAATGCCTCCACAGAAAACAAATGGTAAAACTGAATATAACATCGAGGAACAACTTTTTGATAGGATTAAGTCACTGAGGACATGAAAAACCAAACTTCTAGAATAAAGAGATCTTTGAGGTGATCCAGATATTTTGCATGCTATTTTTCTCCCTCATGACATTTTTTGATTCTTGATGGTATAGAAGAAGAGGCTGAAAATAATTAATTAATTAGCTAGTTAATTAATTAAAGGGCCACTGCTAAAAGACAGAAAAGTCTATAGATCTTTAACAATCCACAGGAATTTGGAAGATAAAAATTAAAATTGTTAGTATTAGGGTTTCAAGTAACTAGGACCTAAGGACACAAGATCTCTGAAAGAATACTAGTACAGAAAAATTAGCCCAACATTTTCCAATTTTACATTTGATGAATTTCCCAAACTTTTAACCTGTACAGGGATTCATGCTTAGAAGCCGAGCAAAAAGAAATTGAAAACCAGAGCAGAGGTCTTAGTATTCTCACTGTGCTGGGATTAACAAAAGAAAAGAAAAAAAAAAAAAAAAGACCTGGAATTTGAGTCCTGACCAGAAGGAACTGCCCTAATAACTGCCCAGGTCTTAGTTGGGGTACCTGGAAGTCTACATCAGATAGATGATGGACAAACCAAACATAGACTAAGCCTTACAGAGACAGCAGCTCAATCTCAAATTTGTTCTATTTAAATATCTATCAGAAGATATATTAATTCTCTCTGGAGGAAAATAATTTCATTCAGAGGGCCTTACACTTTTATATAAAATATCTATACTTTAATCAAGAACTACCAGTTGTGCCAAGAAATAAGACCAAATGAATATATATATACAGTGAAAGTTGACATAAAAGTTAATCAGAGAGACTTTAAAATAATTGAAAAAACTGTGATTTCTATATTTAAGATGACAAGATGGAGAATTTTGCTAAAGGACTATAATCTCTTTGTGTGTGTTTAATGAAAGGAAACATTAGAAACTAAAAGAATTGAAATTAAGACCTCCAATAGATGGTTTAACAGCAAACAGAGTAAACTAGTTGAAAGGATTATTGTTGTTGTTATTGTTAAGTGTGATTCAGTTGATTCCAACCCATAGTGACACTGTATAGGGTTTCCAAGGAGCAGCTGCTGAGCTTGAACCACAGATCTTGCAGTTCAAATGACTTTGCAGTCTGACACATTAGCACACAGTGCCACACCAGGACTCCACTGAAAGGATTAGTGATGTGGAAAATATATTGGGGAAGAAACAGAAAAGGAATCGAAACTTTTTGTTTAAAAAAAAGAGCATAAGAGATATATATAAGACATGAAAAAAACAAAAGACATATTTAATTAGAGTCTATGATTCATATAATTGCATACTCAAAATTGGAGAAAATACAAAAAGGGCAGAAAAGATATAAAGAGATAGCATACTAGATGTTTTATAAACTATAAAGACATCAAAGAAGAATTCAAAATACTGTAGAATCTAGTAAGATGTTTTGTTGTTGTGTGTCACCAAGTTGATTCCAACTCAAATAGGATAAACACCAAGAAATCTGCACTTTGGTATATCAACAGAACACTGCTAAAACCAAAAACAAAGAGAAAATATTGAAAGTATCCAGAGAAAATAGACATATTACCTTCAAAGGATCAACAATAAGACCAATAGCTTACTTCCCAATAAAAACAGTAGAAGCTAGAAAAAAAAAAGAAATGATATCTTTAAAGTATTGGGAGTTGGGGAGAGCTGACAGGGAAAATTACAACCTAAAATTCCATATCCAGTGAAAATATCCTTCAAAAATGAAGATAAACTAAGACATTTTTAAGTAAACAAAAACAGCAACTAAACCACTGTCTACCCACTTTCATTAAAGGAGACACTAATTGAAATTCTTCCATAAGGAAATTTGTGCTAAATAAAGACTTAGAAATGCAGTGATAGAAAGGATAGATATGTGACATAATAATTTTGACTGTATAAATAAAAAATAAGAATGTTTTGTTGAGTTTGAGATGCATGTATAATTAATATCCATACCAACAATAACAACAAAAAACAGAACGAAAGAAAAGCAAGAAGAGGGAAAAAGTTCAACTCCATTGTCTAGTAGTAAGAATATAAATTGTATTGGGTGCAAAAGGTCAAGGAACGATATTTTTAAATCGAAATTAAAATTAAAATAATCGTTAAAAAATATATAGGAAACTACCAATAAAAATTAAAAAAGGAATCATTTTAAAAAATTAATTAAAAGAAAATGTGGCAAGAACAAACAAGATGGTGGATTGGGTAGAAGTGTAGAAAGGAACTCCATCAGCAACAACACAGAATATCGGACTGAGCAGGCTCAGGAGATGGTGTCAGAATCTGAACCACATATAAAGACATATTTAGAAAATTGGAAGGCTTACAGCTAGGAGAATTGGTAACAGAACCAAGAAATCCATTGCTTTCTAATTCAAGACACTCAGCTGCTCCTGGAGCTGTCATCTTGGGTGAGACCAAGTAGGGGAAAGATCAGAGCAGTCACGGACACCTGACAGAACCATGGAGATAAAGGTGTAGACGTTCATTATATATATATTTGTTATTGGTCTCTCAGGGTCTGCACACCTCCATTCTAGTGACTAGAGGGGGTGCCTGAGTGAGTGGACACCCAACCCCCACCCCCAGAGGCTTCTACTACACCTGGGCACAGATCTTCTCAAAATTTAAAGTGACAGTTTCCATTTAAAACCAATAGCAGTGCAAAACAGC
>NW_006413361.1:0-469 GCF_000296735.1 Chrysochloris asiatica | reverse complement strand
TAATAATAGAATATCAGAAATGGACAATGCTCTTTCAGTGCATTGAAAGGGCAAAGGAGTAGAATTGAAGAGATAGAAACCAGAACTAGTGAGCTAGAAGATAAATCTCTCAACACTACTAAGCTAGAAGAGGAAGCAGAATAGAGGATAAAAAACATCTGAAGAAGGCCTAAGATTCATGTTGGACAACATGAAGAGGAATAACTTAAGAGTTATTGGCATTCCAGAACAGGAAGAATCACACAAGTCCATAGAAGAGATAGTTGAAGAGCTTCTGGAAGAAAAATTTCCTAACATCCTGAAAACCGAAAAGGTAAGCATTCAAGAAACTCAAGAAACTCAAACCCCAGGAAGGATAGACCCTAAAAGACAATCACCAAGACATATAATAATCAAGCTTTCCAAAATCAAAGATAAGGATAGAATCCTGAAAGCAGCTAGGGAAAAGAGAAGTGTAACATACAAAGGC
>NW_006413360.1:5857-7019 GCF_000296735.1 Chrysochloris asiatica | reverse complement strand
CTGCTTGGTCGGATATTCTGTGTTGTTGGCGGAGCTCTTTACTACATGTCCACTTGATCTGCCATCTTGTTTGTTCTCCCTTGTTTGTTTGTTTTTTAACTTCACTATTAATGCTGGTGTGAGATGATATCTCGTTGTTTTGACTTGCATCTCTCTCCGGAGTGGCACGGTGGGTTAATATGCTGGACTGCAAAGTCGGTTTGAGCCACTAGATCGGCAGTTTAAACTCACCAGTCACTCCTTGGGAACTATACAGGGTTGCTATGGGTCACAATTGACTTGACAGCACTTAACAAGAACAGTAACAATTGAAACCCTTTGCAGGCTATGGGTCAGAATCAACTCAACGGCACTTAACAACAATAATAATGGCTAATGAAGAAACTCTGGTAGCATAGTGGTTACGAGTCAGGCTACTAACTAATGGTTAGCAGTTTGAAACTACCAGCTGTTCTGAAGCAGAAAGATCAGACTTTCTGCTCCCATAAAGATTTACAACCTCAGAAACCCTATACAGGGTCACTGTGAGTCTGAAGTAACTAACGGCATACCACCACCACCAATGGCTAATGATTGTTAACATTTCTTATATATTTATTGGTTGCCTGAATATCTTCCTTGGTGGTCTGTTATGTCCTGTGCCCATTTTTAAATTGGGTTGTTGGTCTTTTTCTTGTATAGGTGTTGTAGTATGTTTATATATATATATATACATATATATATATATATATTTTAGATACTAGTTCTTGACTGATATGTCATTGCAAAAAAATTTTTTCCCAGGCTATGGGCTCTCTTTTTACTCTTTTGGTGAAATCTTTTGATGCATATAAGTTTCTAATTTTTAGGAGGTTCCAGTCATCTATTTTGTCTTCTACTTCTTGTGTGTGTATGTTTTGTAAAGCTTGCTAGTGTATGTTTGCAGTCTATTAGAGCCCCTAAAGTTCAACGAGAGCCAAAATTTGACCTTGAATTTATCCCACCTGAATTTAGAGATCATCTGAAGAACAGATTTGATGAACTGGACACTGAAGACCGAAGACCAGAAGAGTTGTGGGATGACATCAAGAACATCATACATGAAGAGAGTGAAAAGTCATTAAGAAGACAAGAAAGGAGGAAAAGGTCAAAATGAATGTCGGAGGAGACTCTGAAACTTGCT
>NW_006413360.1:2247-4310 GCF_000296735.1 Chrysochloris asiatica | reverse complement strand
CATTGATGGCGTCAAGTGTGGCAGCGGTAGTGAGGTTGGCCCAGGATCGGACATTGTTTCGTTCTGCTGTGCATGGGGTCGCTATGAGTCGGTTCCTACTCGATGGCACCTGACAACAACAAAGAGTGATGTTGGAGTCTGGATTGGGATTGCATTATATCTGTAGATTGCTTTGGGTAGTTTTGACATTTTCACCATGTTGTCTTCCTATCCATGGTATATTCTCCCATTTTTGTAAATCTCTTGGTTTCTTGTAGTAGTATTGTATGGTTTTCTTTGTTATAGGTCTTTTGTTTCACTAGTTAAATTTATTCCTAAGTATGTCATCTTTTGGGTGGCTATTGTGAATGGTATTGTTTTCCTAATTTCCTTTTCATACTTGTCTTTATTAGTATAGAAGAATCAAACTGATTTTTAAGTTTTTATTGTGAATTGAGTAATAGTTTACATGGGAGAACATCATTTTTACATTCATCATTTCATGGCAATAATTAAACTCTCCTCTGTGCATCATCATTCAACAATATTTGCTCCCATTCCCTCTGGGTTTTTTTTGGTGGGAGAGATGTATACAGAAATACTCAGAAATATTAATAATTTAAACAACCAAAGGGCACATTCTGCTAGCCTGTCTCCTGGCCACCAGCATTCAGTCTTTCTATTTCTGTGAGTTTAGAGTCCTCAGCTGCTCGCTTCATGTCCTCATGTCTGCCTCCATCTGTGGTGTCACTGCCTCTCTAGATAGAGTCCCACATTCCGTTTATGCTCTTCTCGCTTGGTAGTGCTAGGGTCCTCTGTTCCTGGACTGGAAGATTACTTACTCCCCCATTTTTAGAATCCAGCTAATTTTTGTATATTGATCTTATCCCCTACCACTTTGCTGAATCCTTCAATGAGTTCCAATAATTTTCTTGCTGAGTCTTTGGGATTTTCTATGTATAAGATCCTATCATTTGCAATAGAGAGAGTTTTACTTTGTCTTTGCCTACTTCTTTCTATGCCTTTAATTTCCCTTTCTTGGCTTATAGCTATGGCTATGAGTTTTAACACAGTATTTAATAGGTGTGGTGATAAAGGGCATCTTTGTCTAGTTCCTGTTCGCAAAGGGAATGCTTTTAGTATCTCTCCATTAAGAGTAATTCTGGCTGTTGGATTTGTGTATATTCTCTTAATTATGTTGAATTTCCTTTCAGTTCCTACTTTGTTGAATGTTTTTATCAAGAATGGATGCTAAATTTTGTCAAGTGCCTTTTCTGCATTAATCGATATAATCATATCCTTCTTTTCTTTTTAAAAGTTATATGCTGAATTGTGTTGATTGTTTTTCTAATATTGAAACAGGCTTGCAACCCTGGAATGAATCCCACTAGATTATGAGGTATAGTTGTTTTGGATACATTGTTGAATTCTTTTGGCTAGAATTATGTTGAGAATTTTTGCATCTATGCTCATGAGGGATATTGGTCTATACTTTTCTTTTTTAGTGTGAAGTTTTCCATGTTTTTCTATATTCGGGAATAGTTTTAATAAAATTGGAGTCAACTCTTCTCTGAATGTTTGGTAAAATTCACCAGTAAAGCTGTCTGGACCTAGACATCTTTGGTTGGGAGGTTTTTTAAAAAATTTTTTTATTGTGAATTATGTGATGGTTTACATGGGAGAACATTAGCTTTACATTCATCCTATTGTATATCGTTTCATTGTCATGGTTACAATCCCCTCCATGCATCATCAACCAACCACAGGGTATATCCTGCAAGCCTACCCCTCGGTCATCAGCACACAGCCCATCTCCCTCTATGGGTCTAGAGTCCCCAGCTGCTCCATCTCTCCATGTCATTGTCTGTCTCCATCTCTGGCATCACTGTTTATCTGGGTAGGGTCCCGATCTCTGCTCTTCTCCCTTGATGGTCCCAGGGACCTCCGCTCCTGGACTTCAAAGTCAATCACTCTCCTCCTTTTGCTACAAAACATCTACCTTTATATTTCCAACCCTCACAGTCAATCCTGATAACAATTATTCACTGTTGTACCACTGGAGACCTATCCCCATCTCCTTTCAA
>NW_006413360.1:0-635 GCF_000296735.1 Chrysochloris asiatica | reverse complement strand
TATTTTGGTATTTTTATGCTTTCTGATTGCCTTCAGGTAGATGTCATCAGCAGATGAGCTTCCCTTTTCACTCTTCTTGAGAAATTTCAAGATGCCACTGTTGGTTGTTTTGACGTAATTTAGGATTTAATTTTTGGCCTATTTCCTCTTTTGTCTCCTTGTCCCGAGCCACAATCCCCATTAAGGCCTTTTTTCTAGTTGTAAAGAGTTCAAGGCCGACTGTGGCCGTTTGGTTTTAATTGGAAACTGTCTCTTTAAATATCGAGGAGATCTGTGTGTATGCATAGTAGAACCTTCTGAGGGTGGGGCTGGGGTGCCCACTAGTTCAGGCACCCCTGTAGTCACCCGAATTGAGGTGCGCCAATAGAAAGGGACCAATGAACAGCTACCAAAGAGAAGAATGTCCACACCTTTATCTCAGTGGTTCTGCCATGCGTCTGTGGCCGCTCCGTTCCTTTTCCTGCTTGGTCTCACCCAAGATGGCAGCTCCTCGAGCAGCTGAGCATCTCTAATTACAAAGCAATGGATTTCTTGCTTCTGCTAAAAATTCCCCCAGCTGTAAGCCTTCCAACCTTCTAAATATTCCTTTATATGTGGTTCAGAGTTCTGGGACCATCCCCTGAACCTGCTTGGTT
>NW_006413359.1:6925-7963 GCF_000296735.1 Chrysochloris asiatica | reverse complement strand
GCTTATTTCCTTTTTTGTCTGCTTGTCCCACTCCACAATCCCCGTTCAGGACTTTTTTCTAGTTGGAAACAGTTCAGGGTTGGCTGTGGCCGTTTGGTTTTAATTGGACACTGTCTCTTTAAATTTCGAGAAGATCTGTGTGCATCCTCCAATGGTGGGGCTGGGATTCCCACTAGCTCAGGCACCCCTATAGTCACCAGAATGGAGGTGTGCAGACAGCAAGGGTCCAATGAGTAGATACCAAAAGAAAAGAATGTCCACACCTTTATCTCAGAGGTTCTGCCAGGCATCTTTGGTCGCCCAGATCCTTCCCCAATGTGGTCTCACCCAAGAAGGCGGCTCCTGGAGCAGCTGAGCATCCTGGACTAGAAAGCAATAGATTTCTTGCTTCTGCCACGAATTCCCCCAGCTATGAGTCTTCCAACCATCAAAATTTCCTTTATATGTGGTTCAAAGTTCTGGAACCATCCCCTGAGCCTACTTGGTTGGGTATTCTGTGTTGTTGGCGGAGTTCCTTTATTGCACTTCTACCAGATCCTCCATCTTGTTTGTTCTCCTAGTTGCATCGTTTTATGTTGGGGTTTTGCAGATTGTTTATATGGTTTGTCTGTGAGGCCAAACCTGCTTTTTTTCTTTCCAGGTAGGCAGAGGTTAATTGTCCTGCACAAGTTAACTTTAGGGTTGGGACCCACAGGCAGAAGTCTAAAGCAGTAGCCGAAGGATTTGCCCTTAGACCAGTGGGGCTCTTTGTCTCTGTGCTTTGGGAGAGCTGTGGTCTCAATGCTGGACTATTATTTTTACGGGGTGCGCACCCACCCGCCTAAAGGTGTCCGGGCTGGGCAAAGAAGGCACAGCAGGGAAGAGGAGAGAAAAAAAAGTATAATCACTGCACACCTCCTTTTGCAAATGTCACTTCGATGCTTTTAGTGCAGATTTCCTGTATTGGTCTGTCTGTAGTCCCACCCTCTGACTTCTGCCCAGGTGGGATGGCAGCAGTGGGAGTCCTGTGCCAATTTCTAAAACACAGTGTTTTCCTTT
>NW_006413359.1:6076-6825 GCF_000296735.1 Chrysochloris asiatica | reverse complement strand
CAGACAGCAAGGGCCCAATGAATAGATACCACACCTCTATCTCAGAGGTTCTGCCAGGCATCTTTGGCCGCCCAGATCCTTCCCCAACGTGGTCTCACCCAAGAAGTCGGCTCCTGGAGCAGCTGAGCATCCTGGACTAGAAAGCAATAGATTTCTTGCTTCTGCCACAAATTCCCCCAGCTATGAGCCTTCCAACCATCAAAATTTCCTTTATATGTGGTTCAAAGTTCTGGAACCATCCCCTGAACCTTCTTGGTTGGGTATTCTGTGTTGTTGGCGGAGTTCCTTTATTGCACTTCTACCTGATCCTCCATCTTGTTTGTTCTCCTAGTTGCATCGTTTTATGTTGGGGTTTTGCAGATTGTTCATATGGTTTGTCTGTGAGGCCAAACCTGCTTTTTTTCTTTCCGGGTAGGCAGGGGTTTTTTGTCCTGCACAAGTTAACTTTAGGGCTGGGACCCACAGGCAGAAGTCTAAAGCAGTAGCCGAAGGATTTGCTCTTGGACCAGTGGGGCTCTTTGTCTCTGTGCTTTGGGAGAGCTGTGGTCTCAATGCTGGACTATTATTTTTGCGGGGTGTGCACCCACCCGCCTAAAGGTGTCTGGGCAGGGCAAAGAAGGCACAGCAGGGAAGAGGAGAAAAAAAAAAGTACAATCACTGCACACCTCCTTTTGCAAATGTCACTTTGATGCTTTTAGTGCAGATTTCCTGTACTGGTCTGTCTGTAGTCCCACCCTCTGACTTCTGCC
>NW_006413359.1:3357-4469 GCF_000296735.1 Chrysochloris asiatica | reverse complement strand
AAAAAAAAAAACCTCTGTAGCAAAATATGAGTATGACTTTAATGTCCCTATCCTGGGTTCTTGCCCTCAAGGCCACCTGAAAAATGTCAAGATGTAACTGTTGGTCACTGTGATGTAACTTTTCAGCCTGTTTCCTTTTTAGTCTGTTTCTTTCCCACTCCACAACCCTCATTCAAGCCTTTTTCCTAGTGATTAATAGATCAGGGCTGACACTAGCTGTTTTGCACTGCCATTTGGCTTTAAGCAGAACCTTTCCCCTTCTCAGATTTTGCTGAGCAGATCTGTGCACATGCATAGTAGAACCCTCCAGAGTTGGGAGGGATGTTCACTTGCTTAGGCACCCGTTCTACTTAATAGGATGGAGGTACACAGACAGTGAGAGACCAACAAACATAGAAAAGAAAAAAGAAGAGAAAAGAGAATATCCACACTTTTATCTCCAAGGATGGGTCAGATGTCTGTGGTGGAAGCGCGATTCTGATCCCTCTCCTGCTCCATCTCACCCAAGATGGCCACTTTGGGAGCCGCTGAGGCTGGCTGATCAGAAAACACCAGTTTTCTTGCTTCTATTACAAATTCCTCCGGCTGTAAGCCTTCAAACTTTCTAAATATTCCTTTATATGTAGTTCAAAGTTCTGGAACCATCCCCTAAACCTGCTTCATCTGGAATCCCATGCCACCAATGGCAGAGGCCCTCACTCTCATTGTTGTTTTAATTTGCATCTCTCTAATGGCTAATGATCATGAACATTTTTTCATATGTTTGTTGTTTCCCGAATATCTTTTCCTGGTGAAGTGTGTGTTCATGTTGTGTGCCTATTTTTTAATTGAGTTATTTGTCTTTTTCTTATAGTGGTGTTGTGGTTTCCTATAGATTTTAGAAATTAGTCCTTTGTCTGATATGTCATTGCAAAAGATTTTATCCCTTTCAGCGGGCTCCATTTTTACTCTTTTCGTGAAACATTTTGATGCACATCTTTCTTAATTTTTAGTATATCACAATCCTCTATTTTGTCTTCTTTTGTTTGAGCAATTTTCACAATGTTTGGTAGTCTGTGTGTGGCCTGTATCAAAGCCCTTAAACTTAACTATATTTTTTCATTGATGATCTT
>NW_006413359.1:0-1690 GCF_000296735.1 Chrysochloris asiatica | reverse complement strand
TTACTGAAAGATAACACAAATCTACTTATACCATGAGTAACCTTAGCTGGGAGTATAATCTGGATATATTGGGTCTTATTTCCCTTAAGCGATCTTCCTAATTTCCTTTTTGATGTTGTCATTATTGTGTGGTTGTTGTTAGGTGCCATCGAGTTGGTATCGTTTCATAGCGACCTTATGCACAACCGAATGAAGCACTGCTTAGTCCTGGGCCAACCTCACAATTTTTGCCATGCTTGAGCCCACTGATGCTGCCACGTGGCCATTCCATCTTACTGGGGGTCTTCCTTTTTTAGTTTGACCATCCACCTTACCAAATATGATATCCCTCTCCAGTGACTAGTCCCTCCTGACAATATGTCCAAAGTATGAGAGACAAAGTCTAGACATCCTGGCCTTTCAAGGAGCATGCTGACTGTACTTCTTCCAATACAGAACGGTTTGTTCTTTTGGCATCCCGTGGTACTTTCCATGTTCTCCTTCAACACCATAACTCTAATGCATCAATTCTTTTATGATCTTCCTTATTCACTGTCCAACTTTTGCAGGCATATGAGATTAGTGAAAAGACGAAGTCTTTGACAATTTCAATTTTTCTCCATTGATAAAAAATTTGTTTATTTGTCCTGTGGTGAGGAGTTTTGTTTTCTTTACATTGAGATGCAATCCATACCAAAGGCTATGGTCTTTTGTCTTCATCAGTAAGTATTGTAAGTCCTCTTCACTTTCAGCAAACAAGGATGTATCATCTACATATCACAGGTTGTTAATGAGTCTTCCACCAATCCTGATGCCATGTTTTTCTTCATAAAACCCAGTTTCTCATATTATTTGTTCAGCATACAGGTTGAATAAGTATGGTAAAAGAGTACAGCTTTGTTGCACACCTTTCCTAATTTTAAACCATTCTGTTTTCCCATGTTCTGTTAGCATCACTGCCTCTTGGTCTATGTACAGGTTCCTCATGAACACAATTAAATGTTCTAGAATACTCATACTTCACAATGTGTCCATAAGTTGTCATGACCCATACAATCTAGGGCCTTTGTATAATCAATAAAGCACAGGTAAACATCTTTGTGATATTCTCTGCTTTCTTCCAATATCCATCTGGTATCAGCAATGATACCCCTCATTCCATATCCTCTTCTGAATCTGATTTGAACCTCTGGAAGTTCTCTGTCAATGTATGCTTGCAGCCATTTTTATATTAACCTTTAGTAAAACTTTATTCACATGTGATATCAAAGATATTGTCCAATGATTTCCACATTCCATTGGTTCACCTCTCTTTGGAATGGGCACAAATACAGATTTCTTCTAATCTGTTGGCCAGGTAGTGATCTTCCAAATTTCTTGGCATAGATGAGTGAGTGCCTCTAGTGCTGCCTCACTTTCTTGAAAGATTTCAATTTTTATTCCATCAGTTCCTGGTGCCTTGTTCTTTGCCAATTCCTTCAATGCACCTTGGACTTGTTCCTTCATGATCATTGGCTCTTGATCATATTCTACCTATTGAAATGGTTGATCATTGATCATTTCCTTTTGGTTCAGTGACTCTGTGTATTCCTTCCATTTACTTAAAAAAAAAAAAGGTTTTCTTGTGAATTATGTGATAGTTTACATGGGAGAACATTAGCTTTACATTCATCCTATCGTATATTGTTTCATTGTCATGGTTACAATCCCC
>NW_006413358.1:7272-7863 GCF_000296735.1 Chrysochloris asiatica | reverse complement strand
GGTGGCTTGTGAGTTGCTGTGATTCTGAAAGCTATGCCACTGGTATTTTAAATACCAGCAGGGTCACCCATGGTGCACAGGTTTCAGATGAGCTTCCAGACAAAGACAGACTAGGAAGAAGTGACGAACTACTTCCGAATATTTAGTTACTGAAAACCTTATGAATAGCAGAGAAACACTGTCAGATACAGTGTAGGAAAATGAGCCCCTCTCAGTTGGAAGGCACTCAAAATGTGACTGGGGAAGAGCTGCCTCCTCAAAGTACAGTTGACTGTGATGACACAAATGGAGTAAAGCCTGTGGGGGAAAAGCCTGTGGGACCTTCATTTGCTGATGGGGCACAACTCAAAATGAAGAGAAACAGCTGCAAACATCCATTGAAAATTGGAATATGGAATGTATGAAGTATGAATCTGGGAAAATTTGGAAGTTGTCAAAAATGAAATGGAACGCATCAACATCGATATCTTAGGAATTAGTGAGCTGAAATGGACTGGTATTGGCCATTTTGAATCTGACAACCACATGGTTAACTATGCCGGGAATGACAAATTGAAGAGGAATAGTGTTGCATTCATTGTCAAAAAGAAC
>NW_006413358.1:4017-5227 GCF_000296735.1 Chrysochloris asiatica | reverse complement strand
TTGAAATCTTTCAAGAAAGTGAGGTGGCACAGGAGGCACTCAATCATCTCTGCCAAGAAATTTGGAAGACAACTATCTGGCTGACTGATTGGAAGAGATCCATATTTGTGCCCATTCCAAAGAGAGGTGACCCTACAGAATGTGGAAATCATCGGACAATCTCTTTGATATCCCATGCAAGTAATGCTTTACTAAAGGTAATATAGAAATGGCTGCAAGCATACATTGACAGAGAACTTCCAGAGGTTCAAGCCAGATACAGAAGAGGCCATGGAATGAGGGATATATCTGCTGATGTCCGATAGATCTTGTCTGAAAGCAGAGAATATCAGAAAGATGTTTACCTGTGCTTTATTGACTACACAAAGGCTTTCGATTGTGTGAATCATGACAAGCTATGGACAACATTGTAAAGTATGAGTACTCTGGAACACTTAATTGTGCTCATGAGGAATCTGTACCTGGACCGAGAGGCAGTTTTTCGAACCGGACATGGGAACACTGAATGGTTTAAAATTAAGAAAGATGAAAAGGGGGGAAATAATGTTAAGCTGCTTGGCCACCTTATGAATCATGGTTTCTCTGGCATACCATTATAAAATAGACACTTGAGGCAGAGAGAAAGGAATAGCCAAAAATATCACCATAGAAAGCTTGTAAGTCTATCGTCTGCCTATAACTGATGGGAATACCTAAAATGGGGCTACAACTTGCCCAGTTAAGGAGGCTTCCTGTGGAGCCTCTGTATTATATAAGACCATAGGTGGAATCCTGAACAGCATCCAGAATCTTTAGAGGTGGGAAAGTTCCACTTGAAAGGACGGGCAGACCAGCCTAGAGCAGCTAGAAGAACAGAAGAAACTTCTTGAAAGAAAGATTGACAGGAAAAATACAAAACAATATAGGCAGACCGACTGATTACTACAAGAACAAGCAAGTTGCTCACCCAGGAGACATCAAAGCAATTGGTCGGGTTCCTTCAGAGCAAACCCCCTTCCAAGACTAAGACTCAATGGGAATACATGCTCTTATTGGTGATCATGTTCGTCACTGATTAAGGCGAATTGAAGGAAAAATAGCAATGAAGCTGTGAGCTAAGCCCTACAACGTTCAATAGACTCCTGTGAACCCAGGTGGAGACCTGGTTGGCCAACAGTGTGGCAAGACTTAGGAACTCTTGGGCCCAGAGTCAGTGACATAGCCACAGAGG
>NW_006413358.1:2211-3651 GCF_000296735.1 Chrysochloris asiatica | reverse complement strand
AGGAAATGCGGATAGGTCTCTTGTGATACAACAGTGAATCAGGACTGCTTGTGAGGATTGGAAATGTAAAGGTAGACGTTTTGTAGCAAGGAGGGGAGTGATTAACTTTGCAGTCTAGGAGAGGAGGTCCCTGGGACCATAAAGGGAGAAGAATGGAGAACGGAACCCTACCCAGAAAAGCAGTGACGCCAGAGATGGAGGCAGAGACAATGACATGGAGAGATGGAGCAACTGGGGACTTTCAACCCAGAGATGGAGAGGGGCTGTGTGCTGACGACAAGGGGGCAGGCTTGCAGGGTATATATACCCTTTGGTTGGTTGATGATGCATGGAGGGGATTGTAATCATGGCAATAAAACAATATACACTAGAATGAATATAAAGCTAATGTTCTCCCATGTAAACGATCACATAATTCACAATAAAACATTTTTTTAAAAAAGGAGAAGAGACTCAAGTGACAGAGGACCCAGGAATCCATGAACTGTACAAGATCTTTGTGATTCCAGAGTGCAGCCAAGATTGAGAATAGTTTTCCCTGTGTAAGGTTTATCAGGTGCACAGTCCTGTTTGTTCAATGATAGCCTATGTCAGTTGTTGTTCATTTTGACATTCTGCAACTTCCTTTTGATACTCTAGCTAGTGTTAACAAGCAGGGCAATTAAGTGCATTTGTCAGTAAGAGTACGTGTGGCAATTCGGGGTGGTGGTTGTGTGTCACTGAGTTGGTACTGACTCATAGCGACCCTGTATAGGGTTCCGAGGCTGTAAATCTTTACAGGAGCAGAAAACCTCATCTTTCTCCCATGAAGCAGCTGGTAGATTCAACCTGCTGACTCTGGTTTGCAACCCAGCTCATAATCCACTACATTACTAGGGCTCCTTAAGAGTATATGTGGTGCTGGGAAGCTATAAAAATCTGACTATATCTGTAGTCGAGATATTTATGTGAGTGGACCTTAAAGTATAAATAGGTACTTTCTTAATTTAGATATATGGGGAATTAGTTGGTGTGGCTAGATTGTACATGAATAAATGGTTGAAAGGGCAAATGTCTTGTTTATATATTGAAACAATAAAAATAAATTCAGGAAAAAAGAACAAAAAAATTAAGAAAGGTATGCGACTGGGTTGTATTCTTTCCCTATACTTATTCAACCTGTATGCTGAGCAAATAATCAGAGAAGCTGGGTTCTAGGAAGAAAAACGGTGGCATCAGGATTGGAGGAAGACTCATTTCATTAATTACCTGCGATATGCAGATGATACAACCTTGCTTGCTGAAAGTGAAGAGGACTTAAAACATTTACTGATGAAGATCAAAGAGCATAGCCTTCGGTATGGATTACACCTCAATGTCAAGAAAACAAAAGTCCTCACCACGGGACCAATAAACAACATTCTTATCAATGGAGAAAAGATTGAAGTTGTCAAGGACTTC
>NW_006413358.1:0-1496 GCF_000296735.1 Chrysochloris asiatica | reverse complement strand
CTTCCTTTAGTCAAATTCTGATTATCAAGCCATCGAGGCTAGGTCAAATGGGTATTGTCTGCAAGTTTGGTTGTTCTTGTGCATCTCCCCTCGCTTCATATCAGCTGCATGCTTCACTCTCAGCTCTAGCCCTCTGTGGCTGTGCCCTTGTCCATGGGCTCAAGTGTTCCCAGGTCTCACCATACTTTGGACCAACCTGTCTTTCCTCTTCTCTCTCATCTCCATGTCAACAGGAGTCAATGGACTATGGTTGAACTCAGCCCATTTCTTCATTGCTGCCTTTCCCCCTCTTCCACTCACCAGTAGACCAGTGTGGTCACCAGCAAGTGTACATGCTTGTTTGTGTGTTCCCTTTGAGTTTCAGTCTTCGAGGGATGTTTGTCCTGAAGGAACTTCATTGCTTGCCTTGATGGCTTCCTGGCGAACAGTTTGCTTATTCTTATGTAGCCAGTCATGCTGACATTTTTGTTTGGGGTTTTTCCTGATGATCTTTCTTTTGAAGGTGTATCTTCTGTTGCTCTAGCTGTTCCAGGCTGGTCTGCTTGTCCTTTCTAGTGGGAATGTCCCACCTCATAAGGTTCTGGATGGGACTCTGGATTCCACTTAAGGCCCTGTACTCTGTAAAGACTTAGCAAGAGGCCTATTTCACTAGGCAAGTTGTAGAACTCCTTTTAGGTATTCCAATCAGTTATAGGCTGAAGACAGGCTTACAGGTTTTCTGTAATCATGTTTCCCAACATTCCTTTCTGTCCCACTCAAGTGTCTATTTTACAATATTAGGCAAGGAAAACCAATATTCATAAGACAGTCAAGCATTTTAGTATTATTTCCCCTCTTCATAGATCCCTGTATCATAGAACCCTGTTGTTCCAAGGTTGTGCATGCATCACTATTTACCTCTGTCACACTTAGGACATGCAAACCTGTCTCAGTGTTCCCCTATCTATTTTGTCCTTCCGCCTCTTTCCCCTTCTTGTATTGCCCTCCCCAACACCCAAACTAAACTCCCCACCCCAACCTTACTGTTGTAGTTACCTTGTATTCCATTAACTCTTCCCTTCATTTAAGACAGTATATTTTATCCTGTAATCAACCTGATCTTCTCACCACCTGGATCTCTGTCCCTATGTGTTTACCTTTTTCACACTGTAATTGTTTTGATCATAGACTGGCCTCCCTGATCCTCTTTTCTTATAATTTTATTCTGTTCTTGACTCTTCTATATGTTGATTGAGTTCAGGGTGATGCTGCCAAGTACATCATTCTCTGGTTGTTGTCTGTTCTTGTTGGTTCTCAGTCCACAGATTTTCCTTTAGGATGTTTTGCAGCACAAGGTTGGCTTTGGCAAAATCCCTTAGCATCTGTTATCCTGGAGTGTTTTAATTACACCATTGTATTTGATTGACAGCTTTGCTGGGTAGAGGATTCTTGGTTGGCAGTTTTTTTTCTTTCAGAGTTTTATATATGTCTCCCCATTGCCTTTTTTTTTTTTTTTT
>NW_006413357.1:0-6982 GCF_000296735.1 Chrysochloris asiatica | reverse complement strand
CCATCTGGCGAGGTCCATGTGTATAGTCGTCTCTTATGCTGTCTAAAGAAGGTATTTTAAATAAACAAATCATTTGTCTTGCAGAAATCTATCATTTGTTCTCCAGCATCATTTCTATCACCAAGTCCAAATTTTCCAACTACTGGTGCTTCCTCTTTGCTCTCTACTTTTGCATTCCAATCACTTGAGGTCGTAGTCCTGTGCTTATCCTACAGTACCACCAGGACTCCTTACAACTTGAACAAGTTATCCAAATTTATATCACCAAAGAGCAGCAAGACATACATCATGTGCCTCCAGAGGATGGCTCGAGAGAAACATTACCCCCCTTTGTGGTACTCTGACCAAAAATGTGAAATGGAATCATAAGGAAATAGCACAGAAACCCAAAATGAGGAAATTAGTTTTAAAGGGGGAGAGGGGACCGTCTTTAAAAGTGGCAATGTCAAAGAAATATAAAGAAGTTGTGAAAATGTCTCAGATATAATAAAACTATGGTGACATGACAACCAAATGCTTTAACCTGATTTTGGAGTTGATTCTGTATTAGATGAAAAAAAAATTTTTATAAAGGACATCATTGGGTTAATTGACAAACTTAGAATATGAATGGTAGATTAAATAAAAGAATCTACTACATTTGTTAACTGTACAAATATCATGTAAAGGAGCCCTGACAACACAGTGGATTACCCATTGAGCTGCTAACCTAAAGGTCAGCAGTTCGAATTCACCAGTTGCTCCATGAGAAAGATGAGGCTTTCTGCTCCTGTAAAGATTTACAGCCTTGTAAACCTTGTACAGGGTTGCTTTGAGTCACAGCTGACTCCATGGCACACCACCACCACCACCAGGGTTATGTAAGAAAGTATCCTTACTTTAGGAAAGACACATTAAATTATTTAGGAATAAATCAATTACCTTGGAGTCAATTCCAACCCATGGTGACAACAGGATATGTGTAGTATGTTCAAATGGTTTAAAGTTGTGTGCATGTGTGGTGTAAAAATAAAAATTATATTAAGCCGTTAATAGAAATGTATTGTTTATGTAATATTGTTCTTTGTTGTTGTTGTTGTTGTTAAGTGCTGTTGAGTCAGCTCTGACCCATAACGACCCTGTATAGGGTTTCCTAAGAGTGGATGGTGAGACTGAACTGCCCACCTTGCAGTTCAAACTGACTTTGCAGTCTAGCGCATTAACCCTCAGCGCTACATTTGCAAATCAGGGTAAAATCTCAAGAAGAGGACAAAAATGTTACAAATACAGGAAATTTCAAAAGTCTTACACCAAATAGTATCTACATAGTTGTTGTGGTTAAGTGCTGTCAAGTCAGTTTTTCAACTCATCGTGAAACTGTATAGGGTTCCCGAGGAGCAGCTGGTGGGTTTGAACTGCTGATCTTGTGGTTCACAATCTAGTGCTGATCCTACAGTGCCACACTAGGAGTTTACATCCATGGAAAAAGGACTGTAATAGAAATGATAAACAATTTTGCAGTCAAGAAGAATTTGATACATCATTGTCTTGAAGAACAATTAAAATAATTTCTCATTTACCTCCCAAAACACTTGTAGCTTCCAGTCTGAACTTCAGTGTCTGTTTCCAAAAACAGACTGAAGAATTTGTCAAAAGATCACAATGTCCAAGGCAAAATGGTTTTATTAGTTTATCTAGACCATTGGTTGACTAGAGATGACTTTATAGCTTTAAGGCTCAAAGTAAAAAAGTTACCTAAGGACAAGTTCTGGATGGGTGACATCAGCACTATAGACTCAGAAATCTGGATTCCTGGAGTATTGTAACAGTTTTTCAATGTTGTTTTTTGCAATCAGGTTGGCTCCAACTCAAAGAGACTTCATGCACAACAGAACGAAACACTGCCCAGTCCTGCATCATCTTCACAATCACTTTTATATTTGAATCCACTGTTGCAACCACTGTGTCAATTTATCTGATTAGGAGTGTTCTTCTTTTTCAGTTCTACCTTGCCAAGAATGATGTCCTTTTTCCAGGGACTCGCTCCTCCTGATGACATGTCCAAAGTATGTGAGACAAAGTCTTGCTATCCTGTCTTCTGTGGAGCATTCTGACTGTACTTCTTCCAAGAGAGATTTACTTGTTCTTCTGGCAGTCCATGGTATTTAGTAATCCACCAATACCATAATTCCTCTTGGCCTATGTACAGGTTCCTCTGAGCAAATACAAGTGTTCGAGAATTCTCATTCTTCGTAATGTTATCCATAATCTGTTATAATTCATATATTCAGATACTTTGCATAGTCAACAAAACACCAGTAAATATCTTTCTGGTATTCTCTACTTTCAGTCAATATCTATCTGACATTAGCAACGATATCCCTCATCCCATGTGCTTTTATGAATCAACTTGAATTTTTGTGAGTTCCTCACAATCTACTGCTGTAAATGGTTTTAGTTCTCTTCAGTAAAACTTTGTGTGTGATATTAATTATATTTAATGATATTTGATAAGTTTCATGTGTTCTTGGAATATCTTCTTTGGATTGACCACAAATATGGATCTCTTCTTGTTAGTTGGACAGATCATTGTTACTCAAATTTCTTGGTATAGACAACTGAGTACTTCCAGATTCATATCAGTTTGCTGAAATATCTCAATTTATATTTCTTTCAATTTCTGGAGTCAATATCTTCAGTGCAGCTTATCTTTTTCCTTTGATTTTTGATCATAATCCTATCTCCTGAAATGGTTGAATATGGATCAATTCTTTTTGGTTCAATGACTCTGTATATCCTTTCACCTTCTTTTGATGCTTCCAGTATCATTCGATATTTTGCCCATAGAATCCTTTAGTATGGCAGCTCAAGGCTTGAAGCACTTTCTCAGTTCGTTAAGCTTGAGAAAGTTTCCATTTTGGTTTCCTGACTACAGGTCTTTGCACAATTTCATTATAGTACTTTGTCTCCTTGAGCTGTCCTTTGAAAATTTCAGTTTATCTCTTTCAGTCCATCATTTATTCCAGTTGTTTTAACTTCTGTATGTTCAAGAGCAAGTTTCAGAGTTTCTTTTGGCATCCACTTAGGTCTTTTCTTTTTTCCTATATTTTTAATGATCTTTTGCTTTCTTCATGTATGATGTTTTGATGTCATCCCAAACTCCTGTGGTCTCTGGTCATTAGTGCTTAATGCATCAAATCTATTTTTGACATGGTTTGTAAATTCAGGTGGGATATACTCAAGGGTCTCATGGATTTAATTTTCTTCACCTCAGCCTGAACTTGCATGTGAGCAATTGATGGTGTGTCCCATAGTCTGGGCATATTTGGGTTGATGCTATTGAGCTTCTTTATTGTCTCTTCCTACAGATGTTGTCAATTTTGTGTGTGTGTGTGAATGATATCTCATTTAGTCATTTTTGTTTACAACTGAAACTCTGGGAATTCAAAATTAACATCCTTGCCCGTGAGCTTCTTATACACATCAGAAAATGTTTCAACCTTATGTTCTACATTGTTCTGCTGTGCTTTGTCCAAATAAACCTTTATAAGCAGGCTGCCATCCAGCTTTACTCGGATTCTCTTGCCCACAATTTCACTTGGGAAGACCAAGTCTTCAAGGATTGCATCATGAACAGCAGTCAGCGTGTGCTCCAGGGACGCTTTTGCTTATTTTTTGTCCAGTTTTTTCGAGTTGGTTTAGGCAGAATTCTCCTCTGACAATAAAGACCACGTGCTTTCCATTGAACTTTTTCTCCAGTTCACGTACTAGTCGGACTTGGATTTTCTGGAAAGACTTCAGTTGAGGAACAGGAACAAAGATTATAATAGCTTTCCCACTACCACCGACTTCAATTTCCTTAGCTGCAGTTATGTTCAGCTGTCTAAACTGGGCCTTTAGGTCCGAGTTCACTTCCAACTCAAGACAAGCTTGAGAAATACCAGACTCAAATTCATCCGGCTTTTGTCCATTGGACTTCACAATTTCATGCTTGAAATGAACATGGCCTTTTTCTTGCCAGGCGCAAGCCTAGGAAAAGCAGATATTGTCAATTTGATACCTGTGTATTCCATCCAGTGAGGTACATGTGTATAGTCACTGTTTGTATTGTTGAAAAAAGGTATTTGAAATGAAGATATCATTGGTCTTACAAAATCCTATCATGTAATCTTCAGCATCATTTCTATCGCCAAGGTCACATTTTCCAACAAATGATCCTTCTTCTTGGTTTCTAACTTATGCATTCCAATCACCAATAATTATCAATGTATCTTAACTGCATTTTTTTGTGAATTTCAGACTGAAGAAGTTGTTTGTTACTGTTAAGTGCCATCTAGTTGGTTTGGACTCATAGTGACCTTGTAGATGGTTTCCAAGGAGCAGCTGGTGGGTTTGAACCACTGACCTTATGGTTAACAGTCAAGTGCTTATCCTTCTTCAATTTATTCACCTTTGGTTTTAATGGTTGGTGCAGAAATTTCAATAGTGGTATTAACTTATCTTCTTTATTGGTGTATGGATATTATCCTATTACTTCCAGCAGTGTACTATTTCAGGACATATTTTGGACTATTATTTTTGACAATGAATGTAACGCCATTCCTCTTCAGTTTGTCATTCCTGGCATAGAGCAAATGATGGTCTGGTTCAAAATGGCCAATACATTTATCTAATATGTATTCATCATTCACTGCTGTGGAGTTAATTCCCTTTCATAGTGACTATATAAGGCAGAACAGAAGTGCTCTATAGGGTTTCTAGGCTGCAAATGTTTACAGAAGCAGAAAGTACAAATACTTGCCCTGAAGAATATTTATTCTAACTGGGATGACAAGACTAACACATTTGTGAAATAATTATAGAATAATACAGGTAAGTATTTTAACTACTACCATTATCATAGCAATTTAAAAAGGAAAAGATCAAAGTAAGTTGGAATTGTTTTGATTGGTTTCATTGAACTCACTATGTATTCAATTCTTTTTCTCTCAGATGTCACTTTTTCAACTAACAATACCACAATTTCACTTTTATTACTGCCAAACAGAGGCATGCTTTTTTATTCATTTTCTTCATTTCTCTCCCCTATATTCTGTGCTTCATCAGTTTTTAACAATTCTTCCTTCATGATTTCCTTTTCAACTCTATTATATATACAGACATCATATTCATGTTACTATATCTCATAACTGAAGTATGGCAATGATTCTTTGCTTTCAGTTTTTAGCAGCTTAATTTATCCTGAATCCTCATGCAATTCTTACCGTAGTAAAATATTGCTCTAATTATGTTCTTTTCCATGAAAAAAACATTAAGTGTCTGCCTTTGTCTACACAGTAATGCTTGTACTCTTTAGTCTTATCTGTGGAATCTTTCCCTTCCACATCCTGACAGCCAAGTATACTTCAGGTCTGATCTTCCTTGTTTCTAGATTATGCATAAGCACACTTTAACACTTTCACTCTTGATTTGTTTCTCAATTGAAATCCCATTACCTATAATCTTACTTATCCAAAAATATGTTCTACAAATTTTACCTTCTATGTGAGGCTTCTTTAATGTTAACTCCTTTAATATTCATTGTCCAAACCATTTGGTGAATATCTACTATATAGCCATTTATTATAGTTACATTTTTCATGTGTAAATATTTTATCCATCCACCTAAATGACAACTTTCTGGAGGTCATGATCCATATCTTGTATAATGTATATAAAGTGTTGTTAGTAAATGTTAATTGATGTTAAGGAGGACAGTAACGAGAGAAGGAATATTTTTATAGTAAGGGACCAAGAGAAAGAAATCAAAACTTGCTTACTGGGATGGAAAAGATAATACCAAATAAAGCCTGGATCATTTCCTAACAAAAAGAAAAAGACAACAAAAACATACACAACAGAGGTTTTTTTGTTGATGTTTTTAATCATTTTTTTGTCTCTGTACTTTTGCAGTTGGTATGGAAAATATGATCACTGAAATAGAATTGTAAAGGAAGAAATTTGTTGTTTACAAGAACAGGAAGGAAAGAGGGGGAGTGCTCATTCACTAACTGTAGGTAAATTTCCACCATACATAGTTCCTTTATCTATACAAGTCACAGGGTCTATTGTGTACCTGTGACCCCCCCGCCCCCTGTAAGTGTTCGCCCGGTAGCCATCAAGGCAAGTGGTCGGGTCCCCTCAGAACAAACTCCCTTCCAAGAGTAAGACAAGGGGAATACATGAGCAGGCATGTGGTCTGGCTGGTGACCACGTTGGTCACCGATAAGGGGAAGAGGGGGAAAAACAGCAATGAAGTTGTGAACTAAGTCCGACCATATTAGATAGATCCCTGTGAACCTGGGTGGTGACCCGGATGGCCAGTAGTACAAGACCCAGGGACTCCTGGGCCCAGAAGCAGTGACATGGCCAGACAGCACTAGAATGGAGAGTGAAGTGTCCAGCATATATGAAGTGAGGGAAGATGCACAAGAACACCCATACTTGCAGATAATACCCACTTGACCTGGCTTCAAGGGATGGATGATCAGAACTCGACTAGAAGAAGAAAGAAGGGGAGGAGGGGGAGAGTACCCTGGCACAATTTGTTGAACTTTACCTATATTTATGGCTGTAGTAGCTCAAAAAAGGGAACAAATCTTTACATCAAGGATCACTCCCACCCCCTGAATACACAGGGTTGACAGGGATGGGCAACTTAGACATTGGCTACCCAAAATGGGGCGGGAGGGCTATAAAGGCAAGAAGTGACTGGCTTACAAGCTTTCAAGAGGGACCCTAGTTCCAGACGGGGCAGAGGTAGGTAGGATCTCCACTGAATGATTTGCAATCTGTTGGGACTGGACTGGCGAAAAGAAATGGGGATTAAGACTCTTGTGGTACAATAGTGAATGAAGAACTATCAAATGAAGATGAAATCAAATAAATTTTAAGAATAAATAAATAAAAATAAACCTAACTATAACCCTAAACCACCACTCATCTGTCAGTTTGTCATACTGCG
>NW_006413356.1:6795-7282 GCF_000296735.1 Chrysochloris asiatica | reverse complement strand
ATATCCTTCATGAACATAGATGCAGAAATTCTCAACAAAATCCTAGCCAATAGAATCCAGCAGCACATCAAAAAAATAATACATCATGACCAAGAAGGTTTCATAAAAGGGATGCAAGGATGGTTCAACATTAGAAAAACAATCAATGTAATCCTCTATAGGAATAAGAAAAATGAAACGAACCACATGATCATATCGATATGCAGAAAAGGCATTTGACAAAATTCAACATCCATTCCTGATAAAAACACTCAACAAAGTAGGAATTGAAGGGAAATTCCTCAGCATAATCAACAGCATTTATAAAAAATCAACTCTCAATGGAGAGAAACTGAAAGCATTCCTTCTGCGAATGGGAACCAGACAAGGATGCCCTTTGTCACCACTCCTTTTCAATATTGTTTTGGGAGTATTAGCCAGAACTATATGGCAAGATAGGGAAATTAAAGGCATCCAAATTGGCAAAGAGGAAATAAAACTCTCTCTA
>NW_006413356.1:2941-4145 GCF_000296735.1 Chrysochloris asiatica | reverse complement strand
AATCCGAAACAATAATGGCAGTCTGGTTGATTACTACAAGAACAAGTAAGCTGTTTGCCTGAGAGCCATCAAGGCAAGTGGTCGGGACCCCTCAGAGCCAATCCTCTTCTAATACTGAGACTCAAGGGGAATATATGAGCAGGCATGTGGTCTGGATGGTGACCACATTGGTCACCGATTAGGGGAAGAGGGGGAAAAAACAGCAATGAAGTTATGAGCTAAGCCCGACCACATTCAATAGACCCTGTGAACCCGGATGGAGACCTGGAAGGCCAGCAGTATGGCAAGACCCTGGGACTCCTGGGACCAGAGACAGTGACATGCTACAGAAGACTAGAGCGCAGAGTGAAACGTCCAGGTGATATGAAGTGAGGGGAGAGGCACAAGAACACCCATACTTGCAGATAGTACCCACTTGACCTGGCTTCAATGGCTAGATGATCAGAACTTGACTAGAAGAAGAAAGAAGAGGGGGGAAAAAAAGAGTAATGTGCTACAATTTGATGAACTTTACCTATACTTATAGACGTAGTAGTTCAAAAAAGGAAACAAATCTATACAGCAAGAATCACTCCCACCCCTCAGTACACAGGGTTGACAGGGATGGGCAACATAGACATTGGCTATCCAAAATGGAGGGGCCTATAAAGGCAAGAAGTGACTGGGTTACAAGCTTTCAAGAGGGAGCCTAGTTCCAGATGGGGCTGGTGGAAGGTAGAATCACCACTGAATGATTTCCAATCCGTTGGGACCGGGCTGGTGAAAGGAAATGGGGATAAGACTCTTGTGGTACAATAGTGAATAATTGCCATCATGACTGACTGTGAGGGTAGGAAATACAGAGGTAGATGCTTTTTGACAAAAGGAGGAGAGTGATTGATTTTGCAGCCCCAGAGCGGAGGTCCATGGGACCATCAAGTGAGAAGAACCGAGAGCGGGACCCTACTCAGAGAGGCAGTGACGTCAGGGATGGAAACAGAGATGATGACGTGGACAGATGGAGTGGTTGGGGACACTGGACATAGGGAGGGAGAAGGGCTATGTGCTGAAGCCCAGGGGGCAGGCCTGTGTGATGTACCCTTTGGTTATTTGATGAAGCACGGAGGGGATTGTAATCATTGCAATGAAACAAAATACGATAGGATGAGTGTAAAGCTGATGTTCTCCTATGTAAACCTCACAATAAAACTTAAAAAAAAAAAAT
>NW_006413356.1:0-1526 GCF_000296735.1 Chrysochloris asiatica | reverse complement strand
TTATGCACAACAGAATGAAACACTGCCTGATTCTATGCCATCCTCAAAATTGCTATCACTGAGCATGTTGTTGCTTCCACTGTGCCAATCCATCTCCTTTTTGCTGCCCGTCCACTTTACCAACCATGACATCCTTCTCCAGGGACTGGTCCCTCCTGAGGACATATCTGAAGTTTGAGAGAAGAAGACTTACCATCCTGGTTTCTAAGCAGCATTGTGGCTGTACTTCTTCCAACACAGATTCATTAGTTCTTCTGGCAATCCATGGTACTTTCAATATTCTTCTCCAAAACCATAATTCTAATGTATCGATTCTTCTATGGTCTTTCATATTCATTGTCCAACTTTAACATGCATATAAGGTAACTAAAAATACCAGGGCTCAAGCCAGGCATACCTTAGTCCTCAAACTGACATTTTTGTTCTCTAACACTTTTAAACAGGTCTTGAGCAGTAGATTTGCCTAATGTAATATGTTGTTTGATTTCTTGACTGCTGCTTCCACAAGTGTGAGTGCTGATTATGGATCCAAGCAAAATGAAGTCTTTGACAACTTCAATCTTTACTCCATTTACCATGATGCTATTTGTTATGAGAATTTTTGTTTTCTTTACAGTGAGATGCAATCCATATGGAGGGCTGTACTCTTTGATCTTCATCAGTAATTATTTTAAGTCTCCTTTGCTTCCAGAAAGCAAGGTTGTGCCTATTGTAGGTTGTTGATGAATCTTCTTCCAATCCTGATGCCATGCTCTTCTTCATATAATCCAGCTTCTCAGATTATTTGCTGAGTACACAGACTGAGTAAGTATGATGAAAGGCTACAACCCTGGTGCACACCTTTCCTGATTTTAAGCCATTCAGTATCCCTTTATTCTATTGTATGCCTTTTGGTCTATGTGCATGTTCCTCAAGAACACCATGAAGCATTCTGGAATACCCATTCTGTGCAATGTCATCCACAGTTTGCCATGATCCACACAATGGAATGCCTTTATATAGTCAATAAAATAAAGCACAAGTAAACATCCTACTGGTATTCTCTGCTTTCAGTCAAACTCCATCTTACATTAGTAATGATATCCTTAGTTTCACATCCTCTTCAGAATTTCTCTTTAATTTCTGGCAGTTCTCTGTCAATGTACTGTTGCAAGTGATTTTTTAAATTATCTTTAACAAAATTTTACTTGCATGTGATATTAATGATATTTCTTGAAAATTTCCTCATTCTATCAGGTCATTTCTTTGGAACGCATACAAAGATAGATCTCTTCCAGTTGGTTGACCATGTAGCTGTCTTCCAAAGTTCTTGGCATCTATGAGTGAATGCCTCCAGTGCTACATCAGTTTGTTGAAATATTTCAGTTTGTAGTCCGTCAATTCCTGGAGCCTGGGTTTTGTTTTTGTTTTTTTAAGTGTTTATTGTGAATTGGATGGACATTTACAGGGCAGATAATCAGTTTTACATTCAACAAATCTTATACTTTGTTTCATTACAATGATTATATCAGTTAAAAGTATTTCTC
>NW_006413355.1:9060-10060 GCF_000296735.1 Chrysochloris asiatica | reverse complement strand
AGCCCTAAAGCACTAACAGCCCTAGGCCTTGTCCTAAATCCCTAAAAGACCTAGCCCTAGACCTAAAGCCATAACAGCCCTAGCCCTAGCCCTAGCCCTAAATTCCTAACAGCACTAGCCCTAAATCCCTAACAGCTCTAGCACTCGCCCTAAAGCCCTCTCAGAACTAGCCCTAGCCCTAAAGCCCTAACAGCCCTAGACCTAGGCCTAGCCATAAACGTAGCCCTAAACCCCTAGACATATCCCTATCCCGAAAGCCCTAACAGCTGTAGCCCTAGCCCTAAAGCCCTAAGAGTCCTAGACCTAGCCCTAAAGCCCTAGCCCTAAATCCTTAGCACTAGCCCTACCCTAAAGCCCTAGACGTAGACTTAGCCCTAAAGCCCTAGCCCTAACCCTAGCCCTAAAGCCCTAACAGCCGTAGCCCTACAGCTAAAGCCATAACAGCTCTAGACCTAGCCCTAGCCTTAGCCCTAGTCCTAAATCCCTATCAGATCTAGCCCTAGTCCTAAAGCCCTGACATCCCCAGACCTAGCCATAAAGCCCTAACATCCCTAGACCTAGCCCTAAAGCCCTAACAGCCCTAGTTCTAAAGCCCTAACAGCCAAAGCCCTAGCCCTAGCTAAAAAGCCCTATCAGCTAAAGCCCTAGCCCTAAAGTCCTAACTGCTCTATCCCTAGCCCTAGCCCTAAAGCACTAAAAGCTCTAGCCCTAGCCTTACCCATAAAGCCTTATCAGCCCTAGCCTAGCCCTAGCTATAAAACCCTTACAGCCTTAGCCCTAAAGCTCTTTCCCTAATGCCCTAGCCCTAGACCTAAACGTACCTGTAAATTCCTATCCCTGGCCTTAGCCCTAAAGCCCTAACAGCCCGAGCCATAGTCCTAGCGCTAAAGCCCTAACAGCTCTAGCCCTAACCGTAGCCCTAAAGCCCTATAATCCCAAGTCCTAAACCTAGCCCTAAAGACCTATCAGTCCTAGCCCTAGCCCTAGCCTTAAAACCCTA
>NW_006413355.1:5951-6547 GCF_000296735.1 Chrysochloris asiatica | reverse complement strand
CTAGCCCTAAAGTCCTAACATCGCTAGCCTTAGCCCTAAAGCCCTATCAGCCCTAGGCCTAGCCATAAAGCCCTAACAGCCCTAGACCTAGTCCTAAAGGCTTAACACACCTAGTCCTAGAACTATCCCAAAATCCCTAACCACCCTAGCCCAAGCCCTAGTCCTAAAGCCCTAACACGTGTAGCCCTAGCCCTAAAGCCCTAACAGCCCTAGTACGAGCACTAGCCCTAAAGACCTAACAGCCATAGACATAGAATTAGCCTTAAAGCCCTAACAGTCCTAAACTAGCCCATGCCCTAAAGCCCTAACAGCCATAGTCCAAGCCCTATCAGACCTAATCCTAGCTCTAAAGCCCTTACCCTAATGCCCTAGCACTAGACGAAGCCCTAAAGCCCTAGCCCTAGTCCTAGTCCTAAAGCCCTAACAGCAGTAGCCCTAGCCCTAAAGCCTTAACAGCACGAGAACTGACACTAGCCTTAAAGCCCTAACAGCCCTAGCCCTAGCCCTAAAGCTCTAACAGCCCTAGACCTAGCCTTAAAGCCCTAGCCCTACATCCTTAGCACTAGCCTTAGCCCTAAATCCCTAACAGCCCAATC
>NW_006413355.1:5372-5851 GCF_000296735.1 Chrysochloris asiatica | reverse complement strand
AGCCCTAACCCTAGTCTTAGTCCTAAAGCCCTAACAGCTCTAGCCCTAACCATAGCACTAAAGCTCTATAAGCCCTAACCCTAACCGTAGCCCTAAAGCCCTATCAGCCCAAGCCCTAGCCCTAACCCTAGCCCTAAAAGCCTATAAGCCCTAGCCCTAGCACTAACCCTAGCCCTAAAGAACTATCAGCCCTGGCCTTAGGGCTAGCCCTAGCCCTAAATCTCTAACAGTCCTAAGCCTAGACCTAAAGCCCTAACAGCCATAGTTCTAAAGAACTAATATCCCTAGCAATAAAAACCTAACATCCCTAGCTCTAACCCTAAAGCCCTATCAGCCCTAGCCCTAAATCCCTAACAGCCCTAGCCCTAGCCCTAAAGGCCTAACAGACCTAACCCTAGACATACCCCAATAGCCCTAACCACCCTAGACCAAGCCCTAGCCCTAAAGCCCTAACAGACCTAGCCCTAGCCCTAAAGCCC
>NW_006413355.1:2744-3503 GCF_000296735.1 Chrysochloris asiatica | reverse complement strand
CCTAAAGCACTAACAGCCCTAGACCTAGCCCTAAAGACCTAGCCCTAAATCCTTAGCACAAGCCCTAGCCCTAAATCCCTATCAGCCCAATCCCTATCCCTAACTCGCTAACAGCCCTAGCCCTACCCATTAGCCTTAAAGCCCTAACCCTAGCCCTAGCCCAAAAGCACTAAAAGCTCTAGCCCTAGCCCTATCCCTAAAGCCTTATCAGCCCTAGCCTAGCCCTAGCCATAAAGCCCTTACAGCCTTAGCCCTAAAGCACTTTACCTAATGCCCTAGCCCTAGCACTAAATGTACCCGTAAATTCCTAGCCCTGGCCTTAACCCTAAAGACTTAACAGCCCTAGTCCTAGCCTTTGCCCTAGTCCTAAATCGCTATCAGCTCTAGGCCTAGTCCTAAAGTCCTAACATCATTAGCCCTAGACCTAAAGTCCTAACAGCCCTAGACCTAGCCCTAAAGGCCTAGAAGACCTAACCCTAGACATACCCCAATAGCCCTAACCACCCTAGCCCAAACCCTAGCCCTAAAGCCCTAACATACCTAGCCCTAGCCCTAAAGCCCTAAAGCCCTAACAGCCCTAGCCCTAGCCCTAGAGCCCTAACAGCCCTCGCCCTAGCACTAGCCCAAAAGCCATAAAAGCCCTAGCCCTAAATCCCTAACAGCCCTAGCCCTAGCCCTAAATCCCTAACAGCCCTAGCCCTAAAGCCCTAACAGCACTAGCCCTAGCCCTAACCTTAAAGCCCTAAGAGCCCTAGCCCT
>NW_006413355.1:0-592 GCF_000296735.1 Chrysochloris asiatica | reverse complement strand
ACGTCCTAACATCCCTAGCCCTTGCCCTAAAGACCTTAAAGCCCTAGCCCTAGTCATAAAGCACTTTCCCTAACGCCCTACCCCTAGACATAGCCATAAATGTACCCATAAAGTCCTATCCCTGGCCTTAGCCCTAAAGCCCTAACAGACTTGCCCTAGTCCTAGCCCTAAAACCCTAACAGCTCTAGCCCTAACCCTAGCCCTAATGCCCTATAAGTCCTTGCCCTAACCCTAGCGTTTAAACCCTATCAGCCCATGCCCTAGCCCTAACACTAGCCCTAAAGCCCTATAAGCCCAATCCCTAACCCTAACCCTAGCCCTAAAGCTCTATCAGCCCTAACCTTAGCCCTAGCCCTAAAGCCCTAACAGGCCTAAACCTAGACCTAAAGCCCTAACAGCCCTAGTCCTAAAGCCCTAACATCCCTAGCCCTAGCCTTAGCCCTAGTCCTAAATCCCCATCAGTTCTAGCCCTAGTCCTAAAGCCCTAACATCCCTAGACCTAGCCCTAAAGCCCTAACATCCCTAGACCTAGCCCTAAAGCCCTAACAGCCCTAGTCCTAAAGCCCTAACAGCCAAAGCCCTAGCCCTAGCC
>NW_006413354.1:5750-6954 GCF_000296735.1 Chrysochloris asiatica | reverse complement strand
TGGTATTTCATACATTTCATGTTTCAATTTATAGTGACTGTTTACAGTGGTTTCTCTTCATTTTGGGTTATGTGCAATAAGCAAATGAAGGTCCCCAAGGTTTTACTTTATTGGTGCCATCGCAGTCAGTTCTAATTTAAGGAGGTAGCTCTACCCTTGTCATATTTTGAGGGCCGACCAACATAAGGGGCTCAGCTACTGAGAGTATATCTGATAGCTCTTCATCATATTTTAATTTTCAATATTCTGATGCTATATGACAGTGTTCCACTGTTAATCATAAGGTTTTCATTGACTAAATATTTGAAAGCAACCCATTTCTCCTTCTTCCTGATATGCAAGTGTCTGGAATCTCAGCTGACACTTGTGCACCATGGGTGAAACTGCTGGCATTTAAATACTGGTGGCATAGCTTACAGAATCACAGCAATGACAAAATGACAGACTAGTGGTCTTCAATATAGTATTTGTAAACCTTCTTTCATTTTCTGTTATTATTCTTCAAATAAATTCATCAAAATCTTGATCCTACTTATCTAAAATCATGTGCTTGTCTGCACCTGATTTGGGTAAAATTTTTGTCACTGATCACCCTGAAACATTGCTCAGTTATAATTTTTAGTCAGATTGTTTTATCTGAACTTATTGCAATGTCTATGTTGTTGGCTCTTATTTCTACTGTTAATCTTTGGCTCTTCTCAATTAGGGAAAAACAATTTATTTTTCCCTCATAAATTGATGTGTCACTGCAGTTTTCAATCTTCTTAAAATGAGTTAACAATTTGTAAACTGATAATTTCTTTGGAACATTATTCTTAAAAACTCTTTTGAAAAGCATATTGATTTCAAGATTCTTCCACCCAAGCTTCACCATGAATCTTATATTTTTCTTGATTCAAATTTAGCGAATTCATGTTGCACTTAGGGGCCCTTTTCATACTGATTCCTTGTCCTTTACAATGCCTCAAAGGAGATCTTGTTCAGATATTATAACAAATTAGTATAACATTCTAGCCATGCAAAACATTTTGAAATTTATGCATGGTATTTTTTCCCTTAAATTATATGTATATATATAATTGTCTTCAAATAGTATTAGAAAATGTGTAGTAAGAAAAAAAAAAAGAAAAGAAAAGGTCAAAATGGATGTCAGAAGAGACACTGAAACTTGATACCCAGCATAGAGATGCTAAAGCAAATGGAA
>NW_006413354.1:0-4120 GCF_000296735.1 Chrysochloris asiatica | reverse complement strand
AAGATGGATTGGCCAAGTGGCAGCATCGATGGACTCAAGCATGGCAACAGTAGTGAGGTTAGCCCAGGATCAAGCAGTGTTTCGTTTTGCTCTGAATAAGGTAGCTGTGAGTCAGTGCCGGCTCAATGGGATCTAACAATGACAACAACAACAAGATATTAAGATTAATCCAGTAGTTATATGCTTTGGAGTAAGGAAATACATAATATTAAATTAATTTATTCTAGAAAAAGAACACCCATATTCCATGTAATAAATGTAATTTAAGAAAATGGAAAGCTAAAAATAATAATGAACGATTTTTATATTTTTAAAATAACTGTGTGCCTAATTCTGGTTAATTGACTACACTTTCTACATCTTATCCCATAAACCCCAAATGTTTAATGTAAGCAGATTAAGCATGTAGGAAGGGAACTGGAATCTAAAGGTGAAATATATTATTCCAACCATAAATCTTCCCCTTGAAATAAAAATTAGTAACAAGATCAGCAGGGAACTGATATAATATTTTTCTTCAGAAATACCAATTGATTTATGTGCTTTAGAAACACATTTCTCAAATTTATTGACTCTATCTTGCATTATCTTGGATAAGAAGATAATAATGTTGATAATGTTAAAGATCATGATAGTTGTAATGATGATGGTGGTGATGATGATGATAATTGGAGTTAGATAGGTCTCTGATGAAAAAAAATGATCCATATTTTTATGATAATGATTCACCTCATAAACCTCACAAATAAAAGCCATCATTATAATTGAAGTTTATTATATCATTTTGTTATTTAATGTGAATGAGGCTGTAATACTTTATGGAAGAAAACATCAGTGATAATAATAATAGCAAATGTAAAGAGGTTTCCTGTGGAATTTTGTAATAAGTACTTCTAAAAATTTCTGTCACATATAAAATATAGAATGTTACACAATCATGGTAACTACTTCAGTAAGAAAATGATGAAATAGTAAAATTTTAGTCTTTAGTTCCAAGTTTGACTCTTAATATTTTTAACTTGCAGGAAATCCGTAGAGTCTCTAAACACTTGTACAATACTTCAAAAATAAGAATAAGTTTGGGAATTTTCATATTTAAAAAATAAATAAATACCTGGAAATCTTTAGTTGCTATTAGTCAGAGTTGACTCAATAATAATAACAACAACATATTGTAGATAATAATATTGAAGAAAAGGAAGGTACATAACTTATCAAAGATGTAACATCTAGTATGATAGGATTTAAAGAGGGTGTGTGTCTTCCGATTTTTTATTGACTTATGAGTCAATATAAGGAGCTCTGGTAATGTAGTGGTTACGAATTGGGCTGTGAACCACAAGGTCAGCATTTCAAAACTACCAGCTGTTCAGCAGGAGAAAGATGAGGCTTTCTGCTCCAGTAAAGATTACAGCCTCGGAAACCCTGTACAGGTTCGCTATGAGTCGGAACCGACTCCAAGACACATAACAACAATTAGTCAATATATCGTTTAGATATGTATGTGCATTATATAGCTGTGTGTATGTCTGTCTGTCTGAGAGAAGGAAAGAAAGAGACAGAGAGAAATTTTTCAGATATTTGTCAAAGTTTTAAATGTTCGTTGGTGTTGGTATGCCGTGGAGTCAGTTCCGATTTACAGCTAATCTCCATGGGCTTTCTGAATCTATAAATCTTCACAGGAACAGAAAACCTCGTCTTTCTCCCACAGAATGACTTTTATTTTCTAATTGCTGACCTTCAGTTTAGCAGCCCAACTTGCAACCACTATGCTACCAGAATTAAGAATTAATAATATTATTTCATTAAAAAATAATGCAATTATTTCAATACTCAAAATCCTTATTTTTGAAGACTAACAGCATCAACACTATCTTGCTGTATGATTGTGATACAGTTTTCCTCTCCACATATAAAAAAGTGCTGTACATAACAGAGAGTAAATTCTAAAATATACTTTGAAAATAACTGCAATATACTTTGGCAAACAAGCAGAACAAACCAAAACAACAACAAAAAGTCCTCATAATTGGTATAGCCCATACTATGCAATTTCACAGCTTATATTAGACACATGCACACAGAGAAAATAATAATCTTTGCAAAGCACAGTGTGAATTTGCATGCTGTGTCCTGTATGGTGTGACAGAAACAAGCATGGATATATTTTGTTAAGATATTCCTTCAAAGTGAACTTGGAGGATAAATGTAGTTGGCTCACTGCTTCGATTTGTTAAATCCTTCAGGTCTGTCTATTAATTTAAGGCAAAGTCATGTTCTTCTTGGGAAGTTCCCAAATGATGACTAAGCTTGTGGTACAAGGGCATAGTTACATTTGCCCATCTGGAAATCCTTTAATGGGCAATTTCTGCCTGAAACTTCATGTTTGATAATAAATCTTTGCTACTTCTTTATCATGGTCTGCCAGTTTTCCTACTTAATTTTGCTTTTCTATTTTTTTTTTTCCTTTTCAACTGTGACTCATTTATATTTTGTACATCTAATTTTATCCCAGAGTCTAATTACTGAATGATCCAATTGACATGGTGATTACAAAACTGATGTCTGATAATCTGATTTCAAAAGAAGACCTAGAGGATATCCAATTCACCATGGTCACCAGAAATATACTGGTAAGGGAATATCAGCATCATTAAGAAGTTCAGTGGCAACTCTCTTCAGGTGAAACCTGAGGGCAAGAAAGCTAACAGTTTGACTTATTAATAGTGATGGAAATGATTAGCTCTTTGAAAATCACTAGAAGTTTCAGGGAGATGTATTTTTGCATGACTAGCAATGTCAGAATAAAGCCAACAGGGATTTAAACAGCAAAGTGTCTTAGAGACCAATAAGAAAAAAAAAAAAAAAAATTCAGGAACAAAAGAGAAGGTTCACTGAAAAGGCATTGTGGAATGTAACCATAATGTAGCATATGATTAAAATAAAGGAAGAATGAGTAAAGAGAAGATTGTGAATTATGGTAATAATATTTTTTCTAGTGTCCATACTGGCAACCTACCACTCATCTGTCAGTATGTCATACTGTAGTGGCTTGCACATTGCTGTCATGCTAGAAGCTATGCCATCAGTATTTAAATACCAGCAGAGTCATCCACGTTGGACAATGAATAAGAAATACCTTAGAAGAATTGATGCATTGGAGTTATGGTGATGGAGAAGAATATTAAAAGTACCATGGACTACCAGAAGAACAAAGCAATTTATGTTGGATAGAGCACATCTAGAGTAACTCCTTAGAAGGCAATATGGCAAGACTTCATCTTCCATATTATAAAAATATTATCATAAAGAACCCATCGCAGAAGAATTTAATCATATTTAGGAAAGTGGAGGGTCAGGAAAAAAGTGGAAGACCTCCAATGAGATGGATTTGCACAGTGGCAACAGCAATAGGCTCAAGACTAACAACAATTGTGAGGATGGCACATGACTAGGCAGTGTTTCATTCTTTTTTGCCTGAGGTCATTATGAGTAGAAATAAACTCTATGGCACCTAACAACAACAGCAACGGAATCACTCATGGTGGACAGGTTTCAGTGGAGCTTCCAGACTAAGCCAACTGGGTGGAAAGAGAGGTGGATTACTTTGAATGGGTAGCCTCTGACAACCTTAAAATAGTATTAGAACATTATCAGATATAGTGCCAGAAGATGAGCTCATCAGATTAGAAAATATTCTAAATGAGACTTGGTAAGAGCTTCCTCCTTAAAGCAGAGTTGACTATGATGACTGGAATGGAGCAAAGCTTTCAGGATCTTCCTTTGCTCATGGGGCACAAAAAGAATGAGAAAAACAATTTCCATCATTCAATAACAATCAGAATGTTGAATGTACAAAGTATTGCTGTAAGAAAATTGGAAGTTGTTCAAAATTGAAATATAATAAAGATCTATATCCTAAGCATTGTTGTTGTGAGCTGTCTATGACTCAATTCAAACTCATAGGAACCTATGCACAATAGAACAGAACACTGCAAGGTCCTGAGAAAGCTTCCTAATTGTGGTTATGTTGGAGTCTATCATTTCTGACACTGTGACATTCCATCTCCTAGGGCATCTTCCTCTTTTTCTTGTGTAACAGATATGCCTAATGCAATAC
>NW_006413353.1:0-6950 GCF_000296735.1 Chrysochloris asiatica | reverse complement strand
GACCCTGCTGGTTATCCAAAACACCGGTGGTATAGCCCTCAGAATCACAGCAACTCAATCCACCACAGCACGACAGACAGACGAGTGGTGGCCGTTTGGTCACTAGTACCTAGGATACTGATCTTTATGAGTTCCAATTCATTTCTGAGGATTTCCAATTTTTCTAGATTCATACTTCATATTTTACATGCTGATTATTAATGGATATTTATAGCTGTGGGTTTTTTCTCCTTTTGAGTTGTGCCCCATCAACTAATGAAGGTTCCCCTTCCCTTCCCCCAAATTTTGCTCCTTCCACATCTTTACGGTCAACTCTACTTTGAGAAGGCAGCTCTTCCCTAGTCACAGTTAGAGTATCTTCCAACCCAGGGCCTATGGTCTGACACTATATCAAACAAGGTTACTCTGCTGTTCATAAGATTTTCAGTGGCTAACGTTTCAGAAGTGGTCTGCCTCTCCTTCTTCCTATTCTGTGTTAGTCTAGAAGCTCCATTGAAACCTGTCCACTATTGGTGACCCTATTGTTGTTGTTAAGCACATCCAACTTGGTTTCAACTCATAATGACCCTGTATAGAGTTTCCGAGGAGCAGCTCGTAAGTTTGAACTGGCAACCTTAGAGTTAGCAGTCCAATGTTTATCCGACAGCACCACACCAGGACTCCATAGGTGACCATAATGGTATTTAAAATGGGTGACCCTACTGGTGACATAGCTTCCAGAATCACAACATGCAAGCCCACCATAGTACAGCAAACTGACAGAGGAATAGTGGGGGTTCTAGATAAATCCTATAAAAGGTATAAATTACAGGCTCTGGTCACTCATATTCTAAAATATATAAAAATAATAATGATGAGTCTTAATGAACAAATCTCAATAATGGCCCTTCTTTTGGGGGATGTTCCAGTTCTATTGTCATGGTACCATTTATGGGCATTGCATCATAGCCTTCCTCACAGGATTACTCAAGTATCAATTGATGCTCTTTAATCATCCAAGCCACACTGACATGTTTTGGACCCTAAGGAACTAATTTTCCCTCCCTTCTCAAGCAGTGACTACCCATATAGACAGCTTCCAGTTCACCTAATGGTGATATACCACATGACTAGGGTGAGCAAACCCTAATTATTAACTAGAAGATAAGCATTTGTCACTGTATGACAATATGAAGTCACAATCAGAACTCCAGGTAAAACCCTACATGGTTGGGTAATGTTCTCTGGAACTGAGTTAGAGTGGGAAGATATGAAAGTAGAGCTGTCTTTTCGTACTTTGTCAGAAGATGCTCAGCCAGTAAGTATCATTAGTAAGGGTCGCCCTGCATACTTCATGAAATTTGTCCTGGGATATCATCTATTCATCAATCCACTCATTCATTCAACAATCCTATTCTGCTATGAGTACGAAAATGAGCATGATTACTATTCTGCTGTGAATGTGAGGATGGCGTAGGACTGGGCAATGTTTCATTCTATTGTACATAGGGTCAATATGAGTCAGAACTGACTCTAAGGCACCTAACAACAACAACCACATGGGAACAGATAAAGGGGATATCTCACCTATTCTGTAGAATTCAGAAAAAGCATCTTTGAGGAACTTGTTTGAACGGAGGCAAAGCGACGACCAGGAACTGCCTAAATGAAGGAAAAGATAGATAGGAGGAGTGGAAGCTGAGACAGCACGTACCAAGATCCTGTGACAGGAAGAAGGAATGTTGAAGAGGCTGGAGCACAGAGATCGAGAGGGAAAAGGCACAGTGTTGAAACTAATGACATAGAAGGGGCATTGCTGTTCATGTCAGAGTGCTCATTTTTTGAGACAAGTAAGCACAAAAAAACACTTTAGGCTCTGATCCAGAAATCATGACCTGCCCTTCTCACAGCCTCCAGGTTTGACTGCCCTAATAGCAGCAGCTTCGAATTGTTGCCCAACCATGGCAAAACTAGTTCCTGAAAAACTCCTACATGAGTTCAAATTTGTGGCCAAACAGATTGTCTTTATTTTGGTCTGGAGATGTGGTCAAGATCCAGAGGAAGGAAGGAGAGGTCAGATGAATTTAAGTAAAGAAAAAGAGTCATTTCCAAATGAGCAAAACAACATTTAAAAAAATAAATAAACCTACAGTAAAGATCTTTGCATTGTAGTGATTTTGACTTTATAAGTAATCATTCATTCATTCATAAAAATACTGATTGAATGTCTAAGCTGCCATGTTGGATTTTGAATAAAACATATTTCCTGCTTTTAAGAATTGTGTACAGATGAGGATGGGTTTATAACTATATGTTCAAGTGAAATATTTTGTTTGGGTTGGGAAATATTTTGATATTCTGGCTATCCGATGCTGTATAACAAGCTACCTAAAATGTAGTAGCTTAAAGTAACATATATATATATTTTTTTTTTTTTTCTCTCAGAGTTTTGTGGGCTGACCACATTCAGCTGAGCAGTTCTTACTTGAAGTCTCTTATGCAATTATGGTTACATGTCAGCTGGGACTATAGCCCTCGGAACATTCTTCTAGGTTAGATATTCAAGATGACTCACTCATCCAACTGGCAGTTAATGCTGACAGATGTGGCTTCTCCACGTGGCCTGGGCATCTCAGAATATGAGTTCTGAGAGGAAGCAACCCAAGAGCAAATATCCCCAGAGGCAGATGCACCAGGTACCAGGCCAGGTAAGGACTATACCTGGAATATCTTCATTGTTACTTTTGACATACTCTACTGGCCAAAGCAGTCACAGGACCTTCACAGATTCAAGCAGATAGACTCCACTTCTTGATTAGGTCACATTGCACTAGAGCATGTGGTATATGAGAGATGGTTGCAGCAATCCACAGAATGGCCCTAGTGATGATATTAGGGCAGACCTTTACTTATTGAGTCTTATAGGAAGGATGAGAGAGATGCAAAAGAAAAGACAGAGATGGCCCTTGTATTTGAGGTAGTTGTTGGCAATTCGAATCTTACACTTCAGATAACGAGTTAAGGTACTTCCAAAACTACATCCCACAGTTGTTAAGTGCCTTCCAGTTGGTTCCAACTCATAGCAGTTTTGTATAGGGTTTCTCAGGAGTGGCTGGTGAATTTGAACTGCTGATCTTACTATACAAACCGACCTTGTTGTCCAGTGCAACATAACACTTGTTATTGTTGATAAGTGCTGTTGAGTTCATTCTAACTCATAGCAACCCTGTATTGGGTTTCTGAGAAGTGGCTGGTGAGTTTGAACTGCCAACCTTGTGGTTCAAACCGATCTTTCAGTCCAGTGCTTTTCTCACAGCTCCACACCAGAACTCCAACATACCACTAAATATAGATAAATACATTGGCATCTCACACTCAACATCAGAGAAATTCTTCTGAAAAGTAAAACATTCTATGTGAAAACCCAAATGGATCCTATTTCCTCTTATTTTAAAAGGGAAAATTTATGGGGTACACATCAACCTTAAATCCCCAGCCAATTCTCTAGATCATAATGAAATGCTATAAAGTCCTTATATATGTGACAATAATTTACATTAGGATATTAAATGCTCAAAATATTGCTTCTTGATCACCAAAAATGAAAATTCATGGTATTAAAAAACTATTTTGTGGCAAAACTGTGAAGGCTTTGCAATTTTAGCCTACTTGGAAGTAGTAGACAAAGTTTGGGACGGTTGCTTTGGAGAATGAGAAAATGGATTGGTAGTTTTGTGGCAAAGGTTACAGTTGGAAAGAATCCTATTTTGTTCCTCCCTGGCAGGTCTAGGAGAAGTTTGAGTCATAAACACATCTACTAAGAAGAGTTGAAGAATGATGAGCACCAGGAATAGGGTATCCAATTGGAAACTTCCTGTAGAAGAAATAGCTCTGGACTTGGTGTCCAGAAACCTAAGTTCTTTACTTTATGTGAACCACTTATTTTTGTGTATAACACTGAGTAATCATTTAACTTCTTTGTGATTCAGTACTTGCTTCATTGCAATCGTTTTTCCCACAGCTTTTTATTGGGAATTGGATGAAGATTTGCAGAGTAGATCATCTAGTTTGCTTCATTACAATGATTGCAATCCCCTCCAAATACCAACAGTTAAAGTACTTACCACTATTCACTTTAACTCTTGCATTTCTCCCTGTGTCTCCCCCTTCACCCTTTCCCTGCCAATCTCACTCTTGTTGTATATTGCCTGCCCTGTTACCCATGTTAACATGTGTGGACCCTCTAGTCTGTGATTAATTTTCCTTACCCTTCACTCAGTAACCATCATAGATCGTTGCTTTTATCAAGAAAACCTTTTCTTAACTTATTATAACATTGGTTTCATACAATATTTTTCCTTTTGTGATGGACTAATTTTACTCAGCATAATGTCCTCCAAGTTGATCTATGTTGTGAGGTGTTTTGCATAGTCATTATTATTTTTCAATGTTTTATAGTATTCCATTGTGTGTATGTACCAAAGTTTGTTTAACCTTCCTTCTGTTAATGGGCATTTAAGCTGTCTCCATATTTTTGATGTGTCTCTTGTAGGCAGCATATTTAAGGATCTTATTTTCTTATCCATTTTGTTCTCTTTGTCTCTTAACTGGTGCATTTAATCCTTTTACATTCAGCGTAATTATCGATAGATATGAGTTGATTACTGTCATTTTACTGTGTGGTTTTTTGTGGTGCTGCGGTATCTTTGTTCCATATTATTTTCTGCTCTGAGTTCATTTTGTTTGTGGGTTTTCTTTTCATTTTCATTTCTGTTGTGTTCATGTTTATGAAATCTTTCTGATTTCCCCCTTTTTTTAAATTTTGATGTGCAAGCGCATTAATTTTCTTTGAGGTTGTAATTTATTATTTTTCTCCTTGATTAAAAGTCTGTTTTATCTTAAAATCTACTTGATTTTTTGCCATCTGGAAGTTCTGTATTTACACTATTCACTCTTTTTGCTTTGTAGTTGACTTCATTATACATTCAAGTCTAGCTCCCTATTTTCAATCTTGTAGGTCTGTTTTACTTTAGCTACTTCTATTTCTGATCCTGTCTGAGTATTGTTGTGAAGTATGCTGATCTCAGGTTGTTGTCTGCTATTGTTGGTTCTGGGTCCCCAAAACACCTTTAGCATTCTTTGTAAAGTTGGTCTGGTCATTACCAATTCATTTAATTTCTGTTTATCTGGAAATGTCCTAATTTCACAGTCATATTTGAGGGACATCTTTGCTGGGTATATGATTCTTGGTTGATTTTTTTTTTTTTTCAGGGTTTTTTATGTGTCATCCCATTGCTTTCTTGCCTGTATGATTTCTGCTGAGAAATCAGAAGTTGTAGATAACTTTTTTGTTTTTCCCAAACTGCTCTCAGGATTCTTTTGTCTTTGGTTTTGGAAAGTTTGATTATGGCATGTCTTGGTGATTTTATTTTGGGATCTATCTTGTTTAGGGTTCATTCAGCTTCTTGAATGCTTAGCTTTTCATCTTAGATGATATTAGGGAAGTTTTCTTCCAATAACTCTTCAAAAGTTTTCTCTGCTTTTTATTATGTCATCCTGTTCTGCAATTCTGATCACCTACAAATTATCCCTCATCATGGTGTCCCACGTAACTCTTAGGCTTTCTTCAGATTTTTTCATTCTTTTTTCTGATTAGTCTTCTAGCATAATTATATTGAGAGATTTATCATCAAGGTCACTAATCTGACTTCTATTAATTAGAATGTATTCCTTTTCCCTTTGAATTATTGTCTATTTCTGAAATCTTAGTATTATTTTTCTGGATTTCTAAATACAGGTTTGTATTTTTTCAAATCTTGCATTTTTCATGTCTGTTTGTTCTTGCAGTATTTTCCTGAATTCTTGTAAAGCTTTTCTGTATTACCTTGCTTGCTGCACTCTTTCTGTTACTCCTTTGAAGGTACCTAAATATAATTCTTTTTCAGTTAGTTCCATTACCTTTTCTTCCTCAAAAACATTTTCTGGCTCTGCATCTTGGTCTTTTGTTTGAGATAGTTTCTCTTGTCTTTTTGTGTCAGCTAAAATGTCTCTGGGACATTGCTGTATTGTCATATTTGTATTTAATTGGTAATTATCTGTTGCTAGGTTGTTCGGCTCTCACCAACTTCCTCCTGTGAGTAGAGTTAGAGAATGGACATGTGTGCACCATTCTCCATAGCTACTGTTCATGCACCTCAGTTTGTGGTGGGTTTGGCTGGTATTGGCTGCTGTCTATCATTGATCAGGTGGTATAGGATCTGGTATTGGCTTTTGCTCAGTGGGTGGAGCTGCAGAGGGTATGGTTGTAGCTGGGCTGGATGGGCCTGGTTCCTGTCTACTGTCAAGTAGGAAAGAGGAGAACCACCTCTCCCACACCACACACAAGGAAACAATACAGAATAAGCAAACAAGAAAACAACAATGAAAAGAGAAAGGAGAAAAAAGACATAAAAATAAGCAGCAACCAAAAATAAGGAAGATAATAACTGAAAAGAGATAAGAGAGACAGGAAAATAAAGCTGTGGATGAGAGAAATGAGAGAGAAAATAGTAGGAAAAAATTAAACAAACAAACAAACGCTTAGAAAAACCAGGGAGAAGGAAGATGAGAAGAGAAAGAAAATACAGAGTAGTAAAGAAAGATCAAAGGAGAACAAACAAGATGGTAGATCGGGTAGAAGTGCAGTAAAGGATCTCCGCCAACAACAACACAGAATACTGACCAAATAGGCTCAGGGGATGGTCCCAGAACTTTGAACCACATATAAAGGAATATTTAGAAGGTTGGAGGGCTCACAGCTGGGGGAATTTGTGGCAGAAGCAAGAAATCTATTGCTTTCTAGTCCATGACACTCAGCTGCTCCAGGAGCCGCCATCTTGAGTAAGACCACGTGGAGGAAGGATCGGAGCGGTCACAGACACCTGGCAGAGCCGCTGAGATAAAGGTGTGGACATTCTTTTCTTTTGGTATCT
>NW_006413352.1:4475-6999 GCF_000296735.1 Chrysochloris asiatica | reverse complement strand
ACCCATAAAAAGCATCAAGGAGCTTTGGTAGTGTAGTTGGTACGAATCAGGCTGCTAACCTCAGGGTCAGCAGTTCGAAACTACCAGCTGTTCTGTTGGAGAAAGATGAGGCTTTCTGCTCCCTTTAAGATTTACAGCCTCAGAAACCCTGTGTAGGGTTGCTATGAGTTGGAACCACCTCCCTGGCACATAACAACAACAAAATAAAAAACATCATATGCTACCTCTTGAAACAGCTGAACAGCAACCATTTCCTTTTGGTACAATGACTGTGTATTCCTTCTATCTTCTTTTCATGATTTCTGCGTCATTCAATAATTTGCCCAGAGAATTCTTCAATAAAGAAAGTCAAGGCTTGAAATTTTTCTTCAGTTCCTGCAGCTTGAGAAATACTGAGCGTGTTCTTCCCTTTAAATTTTCTGACTCCAGATCTTTGCACATTTTGTTGTAAGATTTGAGTTTGTCCACTCGAGCTGACCTTTGAACTTTTCTGTTCAGCTCTTGTACCTCCTCATTTCTTCCATTTGCTTTAGCATCTCTATGTTGGAGAGCAAGTTTCAGTGTCTATTCTAACATCCATTTTGATCTTTTCCTTCTTCGTTGTCATCTTAATGACTTTTTACTTTCTTCATGTATGATGTTCTTGATGTCTTCCCATAACTCTTCTGGTCTTTGGTCTTCAGTGTTTAATGTATCAAATCTGTTCTTCAGATGATCTCTAAATTCATGCGGGATATATTCAAGGTCATATTTTGGCTCTTGTGGACTTGTTTTAATTTTCTTCAGTTTCAGCCTGAGCTTGCATATGAACAATTGATGGTCTGTTACACAATCTGCCCCTGGCCTTGTTTTGGCTGATGATATGGAGCTCTTCCACCTTCTCTTTCCACACATACAGTCACTTGGATATCTGTGTATTCCATTTTGTGAAGTCCATGTGTATAATCGTCTCTTATGCTGTCTGAAGAAGGTATTTGACATGAACAAATCATTGGTTTTGCAGAATTCTATCATGCGATCTCCAGCATTATTTCTATCCCCAAGGCCATATTTTCCAACTACTGATCTTTCCTCTTTGTTTCTAACCTTTGCATCCCAATCACCAGTAATGATCAATACATCTTGATTGCATGTTTGATCAATTTCAGATTGAACAAGTTTGTAGAATTCTTCTATTTCATCCTCACTGGCTTTTAGTGGTTGGTGCATAAATTTGAATAATAGTGGTATTAACTGGGCTTCCCTGTAGGCTCATGGATATTATCCTATCACAGACAGTGTTGTATCTCATGACTGGTCTTGATCCGTTCTATTTGAAAATGAATGCAACACCATCCCTCTTCAATTTGTCATTCCAAGCATAGTAAACCATTGGTTTTCAGATTCAAAATGGCCAATACCAGTCCAGTTCAGTTTACTAATGCCTAAGATATCGATGTTTATGCTTACCATTTCATTTTTGACAATTTCCAATTTTCCTAGATTCATACTTCATACATTCTATGTTTTGATTATTAATGGATGTTTCCAGATGTTTCTCTTCATTTTGAGTTGGACCCCATCAGCAAATGAAGGTCCCTAGGGCTTTACTCCCATGGCTTTACTCCATTCGAGTCATCATGGTCAACTCTACTTTGAGGAGGCAACTCTTCCCTAGTCATATTTTGAGTGATTGCAACCTGAGAGGCTCATTTTCCGGCACTATATCTGACAGTGTTTCTCGGCTATTCGTAAATATTCAGAAGTAGTTCACCTTTCCTTCTACCTAGTCTGCCTTCATCTGGAAGCTCATCTGAAATCTGTTCACCGTGGGTGCCCCTGCTGGTATTTTAAAAACCCATGGCATCGCTTCCAGAATCACAGCAACTCACAAGTCACCACAGTACGACAAACTGCTCATACTGAAGGAAGAAGTCCAAGGTGCATTGAAGGAATTGGCAAAGAACATGGCACCAAGAATCGATGGAATAAAAGTTGAAGTATTTCAAGAAAGTGAGATGGCACTAAAGGCACTCACTCATCTATGTCAAGAAATTTAGAAGACAAATATCTGGACAAATGATTGGAAAAGATCTGTATTTGTGCCCATTCCATAGAGAGGTGACCCAACAGAATGCAGAAACCATTGGATAATAATAGCTTTGATATCCCCATGTGAGTAAAGTTTTACTAAAGGTAATACAGAAACAGCTGCAAGCATACATTGACAGAACTTCCAGAGGTTCAAGCCGGTTCAGAAGAGGCCATGGGAAGGGGGATATCATTGCTGATGTCCAATGGATCTTGGCTGAAAGCAGAGAATACCAGAAAGATGTTTACCTATGCCTTATTAACTATGCAAAGGCTTTTGATTCTGTGGATCATGACAAACTATGGACAACATTGTGAAGTATGAGTATTCCATAACACTTAATTGTGCTCATGAGGAATCTGTACAAGAACCAAGAGGCATTTGTTCTAACAGAATATGGGAACACTGAATGGTTTAAAATTAAGAAAGGTGTGCGACAGGATTGTATTCTTT
>NW_006413352.1:1944-3890 GCF_000296735.1 Chrysochloris asiatica | reverse complement strand
TGGAAGAAAAGCAGCCAGAGTGCTCCTTGGAGACCAGGATGGCCAGACTTCATCTCTCATACTTTGGACATATTGTCAGGAGGGACCAGTCACTGGAGAAGAATACCATGTATGGTAAGGTGGAGAGTCAGAGAAAAAGAGGAAGACCCCCAGCGAGATGGATTGGCAAAGTGACAGCATCAGTGGGCTCAAGTGTGGCAACAATTGTGAGGTTGTCCCAGGACCAGGCAGAGTTGCATTCTGTTGTGCATAGGGTCTCTATGAGTCAGTACCTACTCAATGGCACCTAACAACAACAACATAAAGACAAATCCTATATTAATATTTGGAGTTCTGATGTAGCAATGTAGGATAAGCAGTGGACTGCTAACTGCAAGAGTGGTGGTTCAAATCCACTAGTCACATCTCAGAAACCCTGTACAGGGTCTCTGCTTTAGAAATGCCTCAACAACAACATACGAATATTTGCTATATATCTAAATGACATCCTGACTAAAATCTCTAGAATTATCTTGGATCACATGATTTTGCAACCAAGGCAAATTACCACTCAAATAATAACTGCTTCAAATTTCTTTCTAATCTTCTGTTCTCAATTATAACAAACAGGAGTTCTTGCATTTAACAAAAGGACAGTGGTTCTCACACTTTCTTTTCTCAGGAACTCTTATATCCATAAAAATTACTGAATATTCAAGAGAGGTTTATGGGGGTTGTATTGATGAATATTTACCATATTACAAAGAAAAACTGAGAACTTAGAAATATTAATTCATTAAAAATATCAATAATAAATTCATTATATATTAACATAGCAGATTTTCATGAAGAAGAAAACCATTTCTCCCCAAATTAAAATAGCAGAAGTGTTTTACATTTTTGTTAATTTACTGCCTGTCTTAATAATAAACAACTGTATTCTCATCTGCTTCTGCGTTCAATCTGTTGTGATTCACACATTATATAGACACCGGAAAATATCACACTGTACACTCATGGAGTGAATGAGAGTGAGAAAGGCAAATATTGTATTTGAATTACATGAAGATAGTTTTAACTTAGCAGACTTCCTGAAAGGATCAATACCGAAGCCACACTTAAGAAATACTAAACTAAGATTTAATGAAAGAACCAGGTATATGCACAAGCAAATACTAATAAAAGAGAGATGAATAAGTCAGGTTACCATTTGTGCATGTTTTGATCTGAATTAGTAATTTTTAAAACGTAGTACAGCAATGCAAATGGCATGTTGGGAATGTATTTTAAACAGAAAGCAATTTTTAAAGCTTTTACATATCATAAATTTGTTTCACATATCATAAATTTATAGTTAAGTATACAATTCAATGAGCTCTGATAGATTTATAAAATGATGCAATCATCACTACAATCCACTGTCAGAACATTTCCTCGGCCTAAAATATTTCCCATGTTCCCATTTGCCACCAGTCTCCACTCTAGCTCCAAGCAACCATTTGTCTGCTTTCTGTCTCTGTAATTTTACCTTATCTAGAAATTTTCCATAAATAGGGTCATTCAGCATATAGGTTTGTGTGTCTTGTCTTCTTTAACTCAGCATAATCTTTTGAGATTCACCCAGGTTGAATGTATCAGTTGTTTTATCCTTTTCATTGTAGATTAATATTCTGTTGTGTGAATGTACCAAATTATATATGGATAGTTATTTACTTTTTGGTATAGTGGTATACTTTTTTTTTTTAAGTCAATGTTCAGCCATTTCAATAGGCAGCCTAAGATCAAGAGCCAGTGGTACTGAAGGAAGAAGTCCATGATGTACTGAAGGGATTTGCAAAGAAGAAGGCTCTGGGAATTGATGGAATACGAATTGAAATCTCTCAACAAACTGATGCAGCACTGTAGACACTCACTCATGTATGCCAAGAAATTTGGAAGACAGCTATCTGGCCAAGTGATTGAAAGAG
>NW_006413352.1:0-1647 GCF_000296735.1 Chrysochloris asiatica | reverse complement strand
GTGCTTTGTTGATTATACAAAGACTTTCAGTTGTATGGATCATGCCAAGCTATGGACAACATTGCAGAGAATGAGTATTTTGAAACACCTAATTGTGCTCATTAGGAACCCATACATAGACCAAGAGGCAGTTGTTCAAACAGAACAAGGGAACACCAAAAGGCTTAAAATTACGAGAGAGGTATGTGTCAGAGTTTGTATTCTTTCACCATACTTATTCAGTATGCTTATCAAATAATTTGAGAAGCTAAATTATGTGAAGAAGAGCATGGAATCATGACTGAAGGAAGAATCATTAACAGCCTGTGATATGCAGATGATACAACCTTGCTTGCTGAATGCTAATAGGACTTAAAATACTTGCTGAAGAAGATCAAAGACCATAGCCTTTGGGTTAAAATAAAAGAAAAATCCTCACCACAGGACCAATAATTAATGTCAAGATAAATGTAGAAAAGACTGAAGTTGTTAAAGACTTCATTTTGTTTGGATCAACTATCAACAATCATGGAAGCAGCAGTCAAAATATCAAAGGATGTATTGCATTAGGCAAATCTGCTGCACAAGACCTCTTTAAAATGTTGAAGAGCAAAGGTGTAAGTTTGAGGACTAAGGTGTTCCTGACCCAAACCATGGTATTTCCAATATGCTTGTGAAAGTTGGACAATGAATAAAGATGACTGTAGAAGAATTGATGAACTTGAGTTATGGTGTTGGAGGAGAATATTAAAAGTGCCATGGACTACCAGAAGAACAAACCAATCTGTGTTTGAAGAAGTACAGCCAGAACGCTCCTTAGAAGCCAGGATGGCCAGGCATTGTCTCTTGTAGTTCGGACATACTATCAGGAGGGACCAGTCACTGGAGAAGAATATCATACTTTGTAAAGTGGAGGGTCAGCAATTCAGAAGGATGGGAAATGAAGGAGAATGGAAAAAAGAAACACTGGAGGAAGTAAGGTAAATGATACTACACTGAGATTACAATAAAGATAAAATGAAGTATATGGTTTGTTGAGGAGTCCTGGTGTGGTGCTGTGTGTTAATGTGCTGGACTGCACAGTCAGTTTGAACTGCAAGGTCTGCAGTTCCTCAGAAATCCTATACAGAGTTGCTATGGGTCAGAACCGACTCGACAGTACTTAAGAACAACAATGGTTTGTTAAATGCAAAACTGAAGATTTGCTCTCCAAACCTTTGCTCAATTCACAATAAAACGTTAAAAAAAAAAATGTTTCTCAAGCTTAGTGCTCTTATAAAAAAAATCATCTATATGAGGATAAACTGAGACGTGCACCATAGTATAAGCACTGGACTGCAAACCAAAAGGTCAGCAGTTGAAACCAACAGCAGTTGAAACCATGAACAGCTTCTCAGAAGCCCATACAGGATTTCCATGAGCAGAACCAAAACAACAGCTTTTAACAACAAGAAGTGTAAAATACACATAGATCTTCAAAAACATTGTTGTTAAGGGCCATCAGGTTGCTATGAGCCGGTACTGACTCGATGGCACCTAACAACAGCCAGTGAATAATTCAGCCCTCTCTCCCACTCCTGGTAACTATCAGAATGTTTCTTTGAGCATGAAAATCTTTTCTTGACTTTTTACAATACTAGTCTCAAACAATATTTGTCTTCTGTTGTT
>NW_006413351.1:6331-6991 GCF_000296735.1 Chrysochloris asiatica | reverse complement strand
AACTTCCGACCTTGCAGTTCAAAAGGTTCTGCAGTCTAGTCCCTTAACCTGCAGGGGAACAGCAGGATTGCCTTGTTGCTGTTGGTAAAAATCACCTCAAGGCGTCTCCCTTTGTGCTGGCTTGTGCCAGCTTATGCCTTGCTGGCAGGGCCTGAGCCTTGGAGGTTGGGCAGTGGACTAGCCTGTGTTGCTGGGTCAGGAAAGTGCCGGACGTCCCTCCCCTAATGCTCTTTTATAGGGTTTCTGAGGAGCTGTTGGTGGGCGTGGACCCTGTAATTCAGATGACCTTGTAGTAGCACCCCAGCCCTCAGAGCCATGTTGGCGCTCCTGCTGAACCTTCTAAGATAAAAAATAATAATGATAATAATCATAATAATAAAAATAAAGGGGAGACCCAAATGGGGTTCCCCAGTGGGTGCTCGCGGCAGGAAGGGGCTGCCTGCCCCCGCGCCCTGTGGTTCAGTTGAGCGTGAGGTGAGCTGTTTGCCGGCACATGCCCAGCAGAGCTGAGGAACTCTGCTCGGTTCAGCGGGAGGCGGGTCGTTCGCTTTCGCACATCTGGCAGGCCTGTGGGACATTGCTCGGGCAGGAGGGGAACTGCTCGCCTGTGTTCGTGAGCGCCCGGCGGGGCCCGGGAACACGGTTGGACTGTGCTGGGGT
>NW_006413351.1:1524-5940 GCF_000296735.1 Chrysochloris asiatica | reverse complement strand
TGCAGCGGCACAAGTTTAAGAAGCCTGTAATTCCTCGCACAGTGATTTCTCAAAGAAGCAGGTCTAAGGCTCTGGCACAATGAGACTCATGCTGGCTGTGAGACTGTGGGTCCCTGCCTGGGAGGTTTAACTAGCGAGTTACCCCTCCCGATCCCGGAGCCCCCACTTACCCGCACCGTCTGGCTGCCCTGGCAAACCGGAAGTCACCCATGTTGGACTCTTCAACCATGTAGCCAGCTCTCTCTCTATGAACATGTTGGATTCATCGGCCTTGTAGCTACTCCTCTATATACACACATGTTGGACTCATCTGCCATGTAGCTAGCTCACAGAATATGGACATGGTGGACTCATCTGCCTTTTAGCCAGAACTCTGTATATGAAAATGTTGCACTACTCTACCATGTAGCTAGATCACTGTATATATGGACATTTTGGATTTGTCTGCCATGTAGCTATCTCTCTGTATATGGACATGTTGGAATCATCAGCCATGTAGCCAGCTCTCTCTGTATGAACATTTTGAACTCAACTGCCTTGTAGCTAGTCCTCTATAAATACACATGATGGACTCATCTGCCATGTAGCTATCTATCAGTGTATGGACATGTTGGACTCATGTGCCACGTATCTATCTCTCAGAATATGGACATGGTGGACTCATCTGCCATTTAGCCAGAACTCTGTATATGGAAATGTTGCACTACTCTACCATGTAGCTAGTTCACTGTATATGGACATTTTAGATTTGTCAGCCATGTAGCTAGCTCTCTGTATATGGACATGTTGGTCTCATGAGTCATATAGCCAGCTCTCTCTGTATGAACATGTTGAAATCAACTATCTTGTAACTAGTCCTCTCTATATACAAATGTTGGACTCATCTGCCATGTAGGTAATTCTCAGTATATGGAATAGTTGGACTCATCCGCCATGTAGCTAGAACTCTGTATATGGAAATGTTGCACTAATTTGCCATGTATCCAGCTTTCTGTATATGGACATTTTGGACTTGTCTGGCATGTAGCTTGCTCTCTGTGCATGGATATGTTGGACTGATCTGCCATGTAGGTATATGAACATTTTGGATTTGTCTGCCATGTAGCTAGCCCTCTGTAAATGGATTTGTTGGACTGGTATGCCATGTAGTTATCTATATATATATTGGACTCATCTGCCATGTAGCTAGCTCTCTGTATATGGACATGTTGGTCTCATCAGCCATGTAGCCAGCTCTCTCTGTATGAACATGTTGAACTCAACTGCCTTGAAGCTAGTCCTCTATATATACACATGTTGGACTCATCTGCCATGTAGCTAATTCTCAGTATATGGAATCGTTGGACACATCTGCTCTCTGTGCATGGACATGTTGGACTGATCTACCATGTAGGTTGCTCTCTGTATATGAACATATTGGACTTGTATGCCATGCAACTAGCTCTCTTTATATTGACATGTTGGATTCTTCAGCGATGTAGACAGATCTTTCTGTATGAACATACTGGACTCATCAGGCTTGCAGCTACTCTTCTATATATACCCATGTTGGATTAATCTGCCTTGTAGCTAGTTTTCTATATAAACACATGTTGAACTCATCTACAATGTCACTAACTCTCAGTATATGGACTTGTTGGACTCATGTGCCATGTAGCAATCTCTCAGTATATGGAAACATTGTACTCAGAACTTTGTATATGGAAATGTTTCACTACTCTGCCATGTAGCTAGTTCTCTGTATGGACATGTTGGACTCATGGTCTTTGTAGCTAGCCCTCTATATATACACATGTTGGACTCATCTGCCATGTCGCTAATTGTCAGAATACGGACATGTAGGACTCATCTACATGTAGTTAGTACTCTGTATATGGACATGGTGGACTACTCTGCCCTTTATCTAGCTCTCAGTATATGAAAAGGATTGACTCATCTGCCATTTAGCCAGAACTCTGTATATGGAAATGTTGCACTACTCTGCCATGTAGCTAGCTCTCTGCATATGGACATTTTGGACTCATCTACCATGTAGCTAGTCTCTGTACATGGATATGTTGGACTGGATTGCCATGAAGGTAGCTATCTGTATATGAACATATTGGACTTGTCTGCCATGTAGCTAGCTCTCTGTATATGGTTATGTTGGACTCACCAGACATATATTCAGCTCTCTCTGTATGAACATGTTGGACTCATCTGCCTTCTAGCTAGTCCTCTATATATAAACATGTTGGACTCATCTGCCATGTAGCTAACTCTCAGTATATGGTCATGTTGGACTCATCTGCCATGTTGCTAGTACACTGTATATGGACATGTTGGACTACTCTGCCATGTAGCTAGCTCTCTGTATATGGACAAGTTGTACTCATCTGCAATCTAGTCAGAACTCTGTATATGGAAATGTTGCACCATTTTGCCATGTAGCTTTCGCTCTGTATATGGACATTTTGGACTCATCTGCCATGTAGCTAGATCTCTGTACATGGATATGTTAGGCAGGTATGCCATGTAGTTAGCTCTCTGTATATGAAAATATTGGACTTGTCTGAGATGTAGCTAGCTCTCAGTATATGGACATGTTGGACTCATGTACCCAGCTCTGTATGAACATGTTGGACTCATCGGTCTTGTAGCTAACCCTCTATATATACACATGATTGACTCAACTACTATGTCACTAACTCTCAGAATATGGACATGTTGAACTCTTCAACCATGTAGCCAGCTCTCGCTCTATGAACTTTTTGGACTCATTGACCTTGTAGCTACTCCTCTATATACACACATGTTGGACTCATCTGTCTTGGAGCTAGTCCTCTTTATATACACATGTTGGACTCATCTGCCATGTAGCTACCTCTCAGTAAATGGACATGTTGGACTCATGTGCCATGTAGCTATTATTCTGTATATGGAAATGTTGGAATACTCTGCCATGAAGCTAGCTCTCTGTATATGGACATTTTGGACTTGTCTGGCATGTAGCTAGCTCTCTGTGCATGGATATGTTGGGCTGATCTTCCATGTAGGTAGCTCTCTGTATATGAACATATTGGACTTGTCTTCCATGTAGCTAGTTGTCAGTATAAGGACATGTTGAACTCATCAGACATCTAGCCAGCTCTTTCTGTATGAACATGTTGGACTCAACTTCCTTGAACTTAGTCCTCTATATATATACATCTGGGACTCATCTGCCATGTAGCTAACACTCAGTACATAGACATGTTGAACTCATCTGCTATGTAGCTAGTTCTCTATATATGGACATGTTGTACTACTCTGCCATGTAGCTAGCTCTCTGTATATAGATATGTTGGACTCATCTGCCATGTAGCTAGATCTCTGTACATGGATATGTTAGGCAGGTATGCCATGTACTTAGCTCTCTGTATATGAAAATATTGGACTTGTCTGCTATGTAGCTAGCTCTCTGTATATGGACATGTTGAGCTCTTCAGCCATTAGCCAGCTCTCTCTGTATGATCATGATGGTTTCATCAGCTTTGTAACTAGTCCTCCTTATATACACATGTTGCACTCATCTGCCATGTATGTAACTCTCAGTATATGGACATGTCGGACTCCTCTTCAATGTACCTAGTACTCTGTATATGGAGATGTTGGACTACACTGCCATGTAGCTAGCTCTCAGTATATGGACACGTTGGACTCATCTGCTGCATAACTAGAACTCTGTGTATGGAAATGTTGCACTACTCTACCATGTAGCTAGCTCTCTGTATATGTACATTGTGGACTCATCTGCCATGAGGCTACCTCTCTGTGCATGGATATGTTGGACTAATCTGCCATGTAGGTAGCTTTCTGCATATGAACATATTGGATTTGTCTGCCATATAGTTAGCTCTCTTTATATGGACATGTTGGACTCATAAGCCATGTAGCCAGCTCTCTCTGTATGAATATGTTGGACTCATCTGTCTTGAAGCTAGTCCTCTATGTATACACATGTGTGACTCATCTTCCATGTAGCTAACTCTCAGTATATAGACATGTTGAACTCATCTGCTATGTAGCTAGTTCTCTGTATGTGGACATGTTGAACTAATCTGCCATGTAGCTAACTCTCAGTATATGGCATGTTGGACTCATCTGCCATGTAGCTAAAACTTTGTTTATGGAAATGTTGCAGTACACTACCATGTAGCTATCTCTCTGTATATGGACATGTTGTTCTCTGCAGCTATGTAAGCAGCTCACTCTGTATGAACATGTTGGTCTCATCTGCCTTGTAGCTACTCCTGTATATATACTCATGTTGGACTCATCTGCCATGTAGCTAACACTACATATATACTTATGTTGAACTTATCTGACATGTTGCTAGTACTCTGTATATGGATATGTTGCACTACTCTGCCATGTAGCTTGCTCTCTGTATATGGA
>NW_006413351.1:0-1374 GCF_000296735.1 Chrysochloris asiatica | reverse complement strand
GAAATGTTGCACTACTCTGCCATGCAGCTAGCTCTCTGTATATGAGTATGTTGGACTCATCAGTCGTGTAGACATCTCTCTTTGTATGAAGATGTTGGACTCATCTGCCTTGTAGCTAGTCCTGTATATACACACATGTTGGACTAATTAGCCATGTAGCAAACTCTCAGTTTATGGACATATTGGACTCCTCTGCCATGTAGCTAGAACTCTGTATATGGACATTTTGGACTCTTCTACCTTGTAGCTAGCTCTCTGTATATGGACATGTTGCACTACTCTGCCATGTAGAAAGCTCTCTCTCTATGGACGTTTTGGGATCGTCTGCTATGTAGTTACCTCTCTTTATATGGACATGTTGGATTCTTCAGCCATGTAGTCCACTCTCTCTTTATGAACATGTTGAACTCATCAGTCTTGTAGCTACACCTCCATATACACACATGTTGGACTCATCTGCCTTGTAGCTAATCCTTTATATATACACATATGGGACTCATCTGCCATGTTGCTAACTTTCAGTATATGGACATGTTGGACTCCTCTGCCATGTAGTTAGTACTCTGTATATGAATATGTTGGACTTCTCTGCCATGTATCTACCTCTCAGTATATGGACAAGTTGGATTCATCTGCCATGTAGCTAGAAATCTGTATATGAAAATGTTGCACTACTCTGTTATGTAGCTAGCTCTCAGTATATGGACATGGAGGACTCATCTAACATTTAGACAGAACTCTGTATATGGAAATGTTGTACTACTCTGCCATGTAGCTAGCTCTCTGTACATGGATATGTTGGACTGATCTGCCATGTAGGTAGCTCTCTGTATAAGAACATATTGGACTTGTCTGCCACGTAGCTAGCTCTCTGTATATGGATATGTTGAACTCATCAGTTAGAAAGCCCTCTCTCTCTGTATGAACATGTTGGATTCATCTGCCTTATAAATAGTCCTCTATATATACACATGTTGGATTCATCTGCATGTAGCTTACTCTCAGTATATGAACATGTTGGACTCATCTACCATGTAGTTAGTACAATGCATATGGACATGTTGGACTATACTGCCATGCAGCTAACTCTCAGTATATGGACACTTTGGACTCATCTGCGATGTAGCTAGAACACTGTATATAGAAATGTTGCACTATTTTGCCATATAGCTAGCCCTTTGTATATGGATATTTTGGACTCGTCTGCCATGTAGCCAGCTCTCTCTGTGTGAACATGGTAGACTCATCTGCCTTGTAGCTTCTCCTCTATATATACACATGATGGAATCATCTGCCATGTAGCTAGTTCTCAGTATATGGACATGTTGGATTGATCTGACATGTAGCTAGCGCTCTGTATATGGTAATGTTGCA
>NW_006413350.1:6383-7418 GCF_000296735.1 Chrysochloris asiatica | reverse complement strand
CAAGGCACATGAGTCCAACATGTTCATAAAGAGAGAGTTGGCTACATGGCTGATTAGTCCAACATGTCCATATACTGAGAGCTAACTTCATGGCAGAGAAGTCCAATATGTTCATATACAGAGAGGTAACTACATGGCAGATCAGTCCAACATATCCATGCATATAGAGCTAGGTACATGGCAGACAAGTCTAAAAGTCCATATATAGAGAACTAGCTACACGGGAGACAAGTCCAATTTGTTCATATACATAGAGCTACCTACATGGCAGATCAATCCAACATATCCATGCTCAGAGAACAAGCTACATGGCAGACTACTCCAAAATGTCCATATACAGAGAGCTAACTGCATGGCAGTGTAGTGCAAAATTTCCATATACAGAGTTCTATCAAAATGATAGATAAGTCCAACATGTCCATATACTGAAAGCTAACTATATGGTAGAGTAGTCCAACATGTCCATATACATAGTACTAGCTACAAAGCAGAAAAGTCTAACATGTCCATATACTGAGAGTTGGGTACATGGCAGATGAATCCATCATGTATATATATACAGGACCAGCTACAAGGCAGATGAGTCTAAAAAGTTCATACAGACAGAGCTGGCTATATGGCTGATGAGTTCAACATGTCCATATATTGAGAGCTGGCTGCATGGCAGAGAAGTCCAATATGTTCATATATAGAGAGCTAACTTCATGGCAGAGCAGTCCAACATATCCATGCCCAGAGAGCTAGGTACATTGCAGATGAGTCTAAAATGTCCATATACAGAGAGGTAGCTACATGGCAGAGTAGGGCAACATTTCCATATACAGAGATCTAGCTACATGGCAGATGAGTCCATTTTATCCATATACTGAGAGCTAGCTAGATGGCAGACAAGTCCAAAATGTCTATATACGGTATACTAGCTACATGACAGAGTAGTGCAACATATCCATATACAGTGTTCTAGCTACATGGCAGGTGAGTTCAACTTATCCATATACTGAGAGCTTGCTACATGGCAGAGTACTCCAACTTGTC
>NW_006413350.1:2982-3448 GCF_000296735.1 Chrysochloris asiatica | reverse complement strand
ACTTGTCTGCCATGTTCCTAGGTCTCTGTATATGGACATGTGGGACACATCAGCCACGTAGCCCGCTCTCTTGATATGAACATTTTGGACTCATCTGCCTTGTAGCAAGTCCTCTGTATATACACATGTTGGATTCATCTGCATTTTGTAGCTAACTCTCAGCATATGGACTCATTGGACTCATCTGCCATGTAGCTAGAACTCTTTTTATGGAAATGTTTCACTACTCTGCCATGTAGCTAGCTCTCTGTGCATGGATATGTTGAACTGATCTTCCATGTACATAGCTCTCTGTATATGAACTTATTGGACTTGTCTGTCATGTAGCTAGGTCTCTGTATATGGACATGTTGGACATATCCGCCATGTACCCCGCTCTCTCGATATGAACATTTTGGACTCATCTGCACTGTAGCAAGTCCTATGTGTATACATATTGGACTCATCTGCATTTTGTAGCTAACTC
>NW_006413350.1:0-717 GCF_000296735.1 Chrysochloris asiatica | reverse complement strand
TCTCAGTATATGGACATGTTGGACTCCTATGTCATATGGATAGCTCTCAGTATATGGACAAGTAGCACTCATCTGCCATGTAGTTAGAACTCTGTATATGTAAATGTTGCTCTACTCTGCCATGTAGCTAGCTCTCTGTATATGGACATTTTGGGCTCGTATGTCATGGACCTAGCTCTCTGGGCATGGATATGTTGGACTGATCTGCCATGTAGGTTGCTCTCTGTCTATGAACATATTGGATTTGTTTGCCCTATAGGTAGCTCTCAGTGTATTGACAGGTTGCACTCTTAAGCCCTGAAGCCAGCACTCCATGTGTGAACATGATGGACTAATCTGCCTTGTAGCTAGTTCTCTAAATATACACATGTTGCACTAATCTGCTATGTAGCTAACTCTCAGTATATGGACATGTTGGACTCATCTGCCATGTAGCTAGCTCTCAGTATGTGGACAAGTAGGACTCATGTGCCATGTAACTAGAACTCTGTATATGTTAATGTTGCACTACTCTCCCATGTATGTAGCTCTCTGTATATGTACATGTTCACTCGTCTGCCAAGTAGCTAGCTCTTTGTGCATGGATATGTGGGACTGATTTGTCATATAGGTAGCTCTCTGTATATGAACATTCAGGAATTGTCTGCCATATAGGTACCTCTCTGTATATTGTCATATTGGACTCATCAGTCATGTAGGCAGCTCTCTTTGTATGAA
>NW_006413349.1:5335-6957 GCF_000296735.1 Chrysochloris asiatica | reverse complement strand
CATTTTGAGTTTTGCCCCATCCACAAACAAAGGTTCCATGGGCTTCATTCCCACAGGCTTTACTCCATTTGTGTCATCATGGTCAACTCTACTTTGAGGAGACAGATCTTCCCCAGTTTCATTTTGAGTGCCTTCCAAACTGAAGGGGTTATTTTCTGACACTATATCTGATAGTGCTTCTCTACAACTCACAAGGTTTTCAGTGAATAAATAGCATGAAGTAGTTCATCATTTCTTCTTCCTAGTCTGTCATCTGGAAGCTCATTGGAAACTTGTCTACCATGGGTGACCCTGCTGATATTTAAAATACCGGTGGTGGCATAGCTTCCAGAATCACAGCAACTCACAAGCCACCACTGTATGGCAAACTTACAGACGAATGGTGGATGAAGTAGATAAGGAATATTAAATATATTATGTACTGCCAGAAGAATGGGATAATCTGTTGGAAAGAAGTACAGTCACAATGCTTCTAAGAAGCAATGATAGTGGGACTTCTCAACTACTTTGAACATATTATCAAAATGAAATAATCCCTGTGGGAGGACATCATGTTTAGTGAAGTAGAAGCTGAGTTATAACAAGGAAGGCACTCAATAAATTTGATTGGCACAGTGGCTATAGCAATGGGATCAAATGTGGAATAATTATGAGGAGGATCCAGGGTGAGCATTTTTTCATTCTGTTATATATAGGGTCAATATGAGGCATAATTGACTGAAAGGCAATGTATATTTGTGTGTTTGTGTACATACATGCATGTTGTTGTTGTTAAGTTCCTCTATATATTTATGAAGCCATCTCTGAGGACCTTTGTTATTGTTGATGATGCCATCACATCAGGTCTATTTCATAGAGATACTATGCTCCATGGAATGAAACTCTGCCTAGTCCTTCACCATCCTCACTACTGTTGTTACAATTGAGCTTATGTTGCTACCACTATGCCAATCAATCTCTTTTTTAACTGACCCTCCATTTTATAAAGCACGATGTCCTTCTCCAGGCCCTGTTCCCTATTTATAACATATCTGAAATAGAATAGATGTAGTCTAGCCATCCAGGACCTCCTCAGTGGAAGAAATAAGCTCAATATTAACAACAGTTGTGAGGACAGTGAATGAATAGGCAGAGTTTCATTCTGTTGAACATAATAAATGAGGAGGTCCAGAGCTGAACTGAAAATTTCAAAGATCAGCTTGAGAAGATAAACCAAATATTAAAACAAAATGTGTAAATATCTGGAATCAGGAAACCAAAAAGGCAGAACACACTCAGCATTTCTCAAGCTTGGGGAACTGAAGAAAAAATTCAAGGCTCGACTTTCATTACTGAAAGATTCTCTGGGCAAATTATTGAATGATGCAGAAAGCATCAAGACAAAATGGAAGGAATACACAGTCATAGTACCAAAAGGAAATGGTTAATGTTCAACCATTTCAAGAGGTAGAATATGATCCAGAACCAGTGATACTGAAGGAGGAAGTACAAGGTGTTTTGAAGGAATTGGCAAAGACCAATGCACCAAGATTTGACAGAATAAAAATTGAAATATTTCAAGAAAGTGAGGTGGCATAGGAGGCACTCACCAAAACATGTCAAGAAATTTGGAAGACAACTAT
>NW_006413349.1:2064-3910 GCF_000296735.1 Chrysochloris asiatica | reverse complement strand
TATAGTTAAGGAGTCTGCAATGAATAAATGTCAAAATTTACTAGATTAGGAGGTGTTCTTTCAGAGTGGAATACTATTAATGGATTATCTCTTTTTAAAAAGTCAGAAATAACAGAGGAAGCACTTACCTACCACAGATATCAAGCTGCCTACAAATATTCTTCAAGCACATATATAACAGTGAGTTAGCAGAAGATTAATTGTTTGTCCTCTGAGAGAGCAGTTGGACTTTATTCCATTTCTCTCTGGCAGTTTGCTTCCAGGCAAATGCCATATGGATTTCATTTAGATAAATTTTTTAATGGAATGTTTCCAGATGTAATTTCCCATAGTATTTATGACTCTTAACTGAAGCATTTTTTTCATTAGAATTGTTTGTGTAAGTAGAATATGTAATTTATAAATTATTTCTGAATACAAATATCAGATGGGAATACACTATTGCTGACAAGCCAGTTCTTGGTGTTGTTTGGTTTTGCTTTACTACTTCTAATCAGCATATTTTGAAAATAGCAAGTTAAATATTCACTAGCATTACAATTTATTTATATTTGAAAGAAAAAAGTATTCTGTATCAGGAACATCAATTGCAAAGGAAATCTATAATTTCTGCCTGGAAATTAATAGAGCCAAATGGCATTGTTTCTGGCATAATGTACTAAGGCCCTTATCCATCTGTTCAGTGACTGATGAGAAATTCAATATATTCTTTGCCTGGGGAAACCCAAGGCATTTCTTGTATTTAGTCATAATACCTGCAGATTGCTGATGTGATTTAAAAATAATAAAGACCTTTTAATAAGTTTTGCTTTCTAACATAGTGTGGAAAGTTTTTTCTTCAAAGGATTTTGTTGATCACATTTTGTCTTTCAACTTGTTTCAGTTCTTGCAACTCAAAAATAAACAGTTCTAATGTTGTATCCTTTGAAACTCCCTAGTTGAGTTCAGTAAAGTGCATGTGCTGACTGGTAGGAAAGCTAACAACGGTATAATTCTTTTAAGGTATATATAAATATTTATGATATTATTTCAGAGAACTTATAAAAGTATGCCATGACACCTAGTTTGAGAACACAAGTTTTTAGATGTTTTAAGCAACTTTTATAGAATCTGAGGTTGTTTCAAAGTATTTGTTCACAATTACTTTCATGACTGAAAACAAAAACAATTCTTCATTCCAATTTCAAAATAACTTTAAACCATTAAAATTATTACTGTCCTAAATAAAATTTGTGTTTTATAAATTATAAATAGTTCTTCATTAATTTAAAAACTTCAGATAAAACCAAATAAATACAAGCTTAATTGCAATTGGAAAAATAGTACATAAAGATGTGGTATGTAAGCTTAATGAGTTTTATTGTTACCCCTGCCATAAATAGAAAGGAGCCCTGGTGGCAAAATGGTGAAGTACTCAGTTGCTAACAGAAAAACTGCTGGTTGGAACACACCAGACAGTTCTTGGGAGAAAGATGTGGCCATTTGCTTTTGTAAAGATAGTTGGTACTGTTGTTGTTAAGTGCCATTATGTGGGTTCTGATTCATAGCAACCTAGTATAGGATTTCCAAGGAGTGGCTGGTGGATTGGAACCACTGACCTTGTATTAATCATACAGTGCTACACCAGAATTCCTCTGTAAAGATTAAAACCTTGGAAACCCTATGGGGCAGTTAGTTCTTGTCTATCCTATAGGATTATGAGTCAGATTGGACTTGATAGAAGCACATTTGGTTTGGTTTGGATCTAAGTGGATGCTAGTAATATGTCTCTTAATGATTTAGGAGACAATAACTCTCTAAGCCCATTCCCTACTTGCCTGTCTTCAAGATACTTTGTCTCCTGATA
>NW_006413349.1:0-1231 GCF_000296735.1 Chrysochloris asiatica | reverse complement strand
CTTCCCCTGCACCCTCTGGATCTAGGTTCTGTCTTAAAAGTTTGTAAGCCAGTCACTTCTTGCATTTGTAGCTTCCCCCCCACACACCAATTTTGCTTAGGCAATGTCTAAGTTGCCAATCCCTGTCTACCCTGTGTATTGAGGGGGTGGGAATGATCCTCACTGTAAAGATTTGTTTCCTCTTTTGAGCTACTGCATCCATAGTTATATGTCAAGTTCATAAAATTGTATCAAATTACTCTTTTTCCCCTCTCTTCTTTCTTCTTCTAGTCAAGTTCTGGTCATCCAACCATTGAAGCCAGGCCAAGTGGGTATTATCTGCAAATGTGGGTGTTCTTGTGCATCTCCCCTCAGTTCTTATCAGCTGGATGCTTCACTCCACTTTCATCCTCTGTGACTATGTCACTGTCTCTGGGCCCAGGAATCTTGCCAAACTGCTGGCCAACCAGGTCTTCAACTGTGTTCACAGGAGTCTATTGAACATGGTTGGACTTAGCTTACAACTTTATTGCTGTTTCATCCTTACTTCCCCTTATTGGTTATCAAAGTGGTCACCAGTCAGACCACATGTCTTCTCATGTATTCTCCTTGAGTCTTAGTCTTGGAAGGGGGTTAAGGAAAATTACCTATTAAACAAAATAATTTTCATTAAAATGTTTGCCCATTCTGCCACATTTCTGATACCTTTTCACAGATTCTAGTTTAGTAGTAATTAGTAGCCTGTTGATTTCAATGAAAATCTCTATAGATAATTAAGTCGTTGTTGTTGTTAAGTGCCGTCAAGTCAGTTCCAACCCATAGTGATGCGGAGCAACAGGTGAACTTTATCCACTGACCTATTTTGTAGTCCAGCACTTTAACCCACAGCACCACACCAGGACTTCGTAAATCATTGTAGGTAAACTTGTATTCAAAACAGAGGAACCTGAAGAGTATCAAAATATATAATGGAATATGGAGATCTGGTTGTGTAGTTGTTACGAATCGGCCTGTGAAACGCAAGTTCAGCAGTTTGAAACTACCAGCTTTTTTCCAGGGAGAAACATGAGTCTTTCTGCTCCCGTAAAGATTTACAGCCTGGGAAACCCTGTACTATATATGAGTCAGAACTAACTCCATGGCACATAACCACCACCACCATGGAGATTTCCCTATTCAGCTTGCTGCTCCCAAATTGCTCAGAATGATAGAAGAAGAGAGAGATAAACAGAAAGAAAAAATGAATGAAAAA
>NW_006413348.1:5804-7083 GCF_000296735.1 Chrysochloris asiatica | reverse complement strand
ACTGACCCAAGCCATGGTATTTGCAGCTGTTTTATATGCATGTGAAAGGTGAACAATGAATAAGGAAGACTATAGAAGATTGATACATTTGAATTACGGGATTGAGAAATAATATTAAAAGTTCGAAGGGCTACCAGAAGAACAAACGAATCTGTGTTGGGAGAAGTGAAGCCAGAATGCTCCTTAGAAGCCAGGATGGTGAGACTTTGTCTCTCATATTTTACACACGTTATCAGGAGGGACCAGTCCCTGGAGAAAAACAACGTGCTTGGAAAAGTTAAAGGTCAACAAAAAAGAGGAAGACCCCTAACAAGATGGTTTGGTACAGTGGCAGCAGCAATGGGCTCAAACATCACAATTGTGAAGATGGCGCAGGACCGGGTATTGTTTTGTTCTGTTGTACATAGTGTCACTATAAATCAGAACTGACTGTACGGCACCTAACAACAACAATTATTTCCTCAAAGCCATGAACAGTACCAGTGTCTATTTGTTAAATGTTCAATGTTAGTGAGAGCTGAAACCTTGAAAGTGGTGAAATCATCCAGGGAAAATGTAGATGGAGAAGGGCCAATGACCAACTACTAAGGAACCTTAGATGAACATGAAATGGCAGAGTTAAGAAGAGGAACAAAAGAATTACAAAGAATCTAATCTAGCAGAATGGTGTGTTCTTTCAGATTTGAGAATTTAAAAATGAGAATGATTAGTAATGCTAGCATAGTCTTTAGAAGAGAAGATCTGAAAGACATCCAATGGGTTTGGCAATATGAAGGTCATTGATGACCTTGTTAACAGTAATTTCAATAGTTTACTGGTATCAGAGGTCAAACTGCAATGAGAATACAATGAATAGGGGATAAGCAAGAGTCACTGTGTCTGTTATTCTACCAAGAAGTCTGACTGGATAGGAAAGGAGAGAATTTACAGGAAAATCGGTGCCAAATATGACATCATTGGTGGAGGATTTTGTTTTTGTTTTTTATTGTGAATTATGTGCTAGTTTACAGGGGAGAACATTAGCTTTACATTCATCCTATCGTATATCATTTCATTGCCATGATTACAATCCCCTCCATGTATTATCAAACAACCAAAGGGTATACCCCACAAGCCTGCCCCTAGGTCAGCAACACAGCCCCTCTCCCTCTCTGGGTCTAGAGGCCCCAGCCACTCCATCTCTCCACATCATTGTCTCTGCCTCAATCTCTGGTGTCACTATTCTTCTGGGTAGGGTCTCGCACTCTGCTCTTCTCCTTTGATGATCCCAGGGGCCTCC
>NW_006413348.1:3527-4424 GCF_000296735.1 Chrysochloris asiatica | reverse complement strand
CATCTTAACATTATTTCCCCTCTTTTACCCATTCAAACCATGCCTCATTCAATCCCTGTATCCCAGAGCCCTGTTGTTTCAAGGTTGTGCATACATCATTATTTACCTCTGTGGGACATAGTTTTTAACAACAAATTCTTGTATATAACACCAAAAATATGAGCAACAAAGGACAAAATTGGCAAGTTGAACTTCATTAAAATGAAAACTTTTGTTCAACAAAAGACTTTTAACAACAAATTGAAGAGATGATTTACAGACTGGAAAAAATGTGGGTAAGAGTTTAATATCGAGAACATATAACAAACTCCTGCAACTTAACAAAAAGACAAATAATGCAATCAAAAGGTGGACCAAGAACCTGAACATACATTTCACAAAAGAAAGAAATATAAATGGCCAATAAGCACATGAAAAAATGCTCACCGTCTTTAGCCATTGTTGTTGTTAAGTGACGAAAAATCTGTTCTGACTCATTGCGACCCTGTATAGAGTCTCTGAGGAGAAAGTGGTGGGTTTGAATCACTGATTTTGAGGTTAGTAGGCCACTGTTTAGCCTATAGCACCACAACAGGATTCCATATTTAGCCATTGTTGTTGTTATTAAGTGCTGTGGAGTTGGACAGATGCAAATCAAAGCCACAAGAAGGTAACACCTCACCCCCACTAGAGTGGCTGAGATACTAAAGACAAAATGAGACAACAAATATTTACAAGGACATGAAGAAACAGGAACCCTGTCTCATTGCTGGTGGGAATTCAAATGGTAGTTCCTCAAAATATTAAACAGGGCGGGGGAGGGGGGCTACAAAGGCAAGAAGTGACTGGCTTACAAGCTTTCAAGAGGGAACCTAGATCCAGAGGGCATGGAGGAAGGTAGAATCTCCAATGAGTAGT
>NW_006413348.1:0-3117 GCF_000296735.1 Chrysochloris asiatica | reverse complement strand
GTGCTGAAGACCTGGGGGGTATGGGGGAAGGATTGCAGGGTATACCCTTTGGTTGGTTGATGATGCATGGAGGGGATTGTAACCATGGCAATGAGATAATATATGATACAATGAATGTAAAATTATTGTTCTCCCATGTAAACTATCACATAATTCACAATAAAACATTTAAGATAAATAAATAGTAGAACTACTATACAGTGTTGGAGAAGAATATTGAAAGTACGTACCATGGACTGCCAGAAGAACAAATATATCTGTACTGGAAGAAGTACAGACAGAATGCTCCTTTAAAGCCAGGATGACAAGACTTCGGCTCTCATATTTCAGGCTTATTATTAGGAGGGTCCAATTCCTGGAGAAGGACATCATGCTTAGTAAAGTGGAGAGTCATCGAAAAAGAGGAAGATCCTCAATGATATGGATTGGTGCAGTGGCAGCAGCAATGGGCTCAAGTGTAACAATTGTGAGGATGGCACAGGACCAAGCAGTGTTTCATTCTGTGGTGCGGAGGGTTGCCATGAGTTGGAACCAACTCAATGGTACTTGACAATATTTGATCCAACAATTTTACTTCTAGGTATATACACAAAAGACTTGAAAGCAGCAACTCAAATAGATAAATATACATAAATGTTCATTACAAAACTATTCACAATAGCCAAAAGATGGAAACAACCTAAGCATGCATAAACACGTGAATTGTTAAGTGCTGTTGAGTCGGTTCTGACTCACAGTGACCCTGTATTCGATTTCCAAGGAGCAACTGGTAGGATTGAACTGCCAGCCTTGTGGTTTGCATTCCAGTGTTGATCCTACAGTACTACAGCAGGAGTCCAGATGAACAGGTAAATAAAATGTGGTATATGAATATTATATTACTCAGTTATCAAGAGAAATGGCATTCTGTATATATGCTACAAAATGAATAGACCTTGAAAACATCATATTGAGTGAAGTAAATCAATCACAAATGCACAAATATGATATGATTCCACTTATATAAAATATCTAGACTAAACAAATGTATTGAGACCAAAATTCAGTAGTGGTTATCAGGGACAGGAGGTAGAGAGAGAGAGGGAGTCATTATTTTGAAAGCATTGAATATCTGTTAAGGGTGATGAGAAATTTGGCAATGGATTCGGGTGATGGTTACACAACATGATTAATTGTTGTCACTTAATTGGAGTCCTGGTGTGGTGCTGTGGGTTAATGCACTGGACTGCAAAGTCAGTTTGAATCACAAGGCCAGTAGTTCAAGCCCACCAGCTGCTCCTCATAAACCCTATACAGGGTTGCTACATGTCAGAGCTGACTGGATGGTACTTAAAAACAACAAAAAAATTGTTCATGAAAAATGTTGAATTGGCAACTGTGTTATAAATAATCTTTGCTGTTGTTAAATGCCGTCAAGTTGCTTCCTACTCATAGCAATCCTGTATAGGGTTTCCAAGGAGCGGCTGGTAAATTTGAACTGCTGGCCTTGCAGTTCAAACCGACCTTGCAGTCCAGTGCATTAGCCCACATTTTTACACCAGGACTCCATATATAATCTTTGTTGTTGTTAAGTGAATGCCGTTGAGTCAGTTCCAACTCATAGCAACCCTGTATAGAGTTTTCAAAGAGCAGCTGATGAGTTCAAAATGCCGACCTTGTAGTTCAAACAGACCTTGTGGTCAGGTGCATTTTCTACAGTGCCATACCAGGACTCTCTGGTAACAATTCCATATAACTTAACTTAGATTAAAAAGGACACATAAAGTTTTATTTTCACTTACCTGTATGTTGTAAATTTTCTGTAATTATCATGTTTAGCTTTTATAATATGGTGGCCAGGGTGTGAAGTCCCACTTCTTATGTGTGACTGGAAGTTAAATATCTGAGAATTATCTTGGTATTCATGTCAGGACTAGAAAGCACCTCTTCACATCTCTCTACCAGCTTGCTGACCTCACTTCGGCTCCTGCCTGGATCATAGGGCTTAGCCTTCCCTCTTCTCAGTCAGCTGTCAGACTTAACCAAGATTGCATCAGCCAGTCTTCTGCATGAACTTATTCACCCTCCTAAAACCAGCATGCTGGCGGGCCCCTGATGAAGAACTTTCAGCTGCTCCCCGCTTTCCATTCTAGTGCTCTGGAGTCTGACTCAATGCACCCATCTAATCTTATTTCCCAGGTATCCCTCACAACACACCTCCCTTGCTTCTCCAATGAGGACACACAGCATCCCCATCCCACACACAGCAGTCTCCACTTATTTGATTCTGCGATTCTCCCTTCCAGGAATGCCATTTCTCCTCCACTCCCTCATGCTTCTGCCTAAAAATCCTAACTCTCCTGCAAGGTCTAGCTCAAATCCCCTTTCATGAAGGCTTCTCTGACTATCCCAGCCCATACCTCTGCTCTACTTTCTGATGGACAATGAATGAGACAGACTATAGAAGAATTGATGCATTTGAATTATGTGTTTGAGAAGAATATTAAAAGTACCACAACTCTCTCTTGGCCTTAGTGCCATCTTGTTAGAAGCCTCCAAGCCATGAGAGCCAAGTGCAGGAAGAGGCGAATACTAAGGCTGAAGCGCAAAAGAAGAAAGATGAGGGGCACGAGGAATGCCCACCCACTCCCTTGGGCCTCAGTTATTTGGTAACAATGAATTATTGATAAATACTGAGACACTGAAGGCTATCAGCAGAAGATGAAAGTTGTATCTGTCAGGAAAATCTACTACTAAGAACTTAGAAAAACCAGGACCCTCGTATCAATACAATAATAAGAGTAAATATTGAATGAGTACTTACTTCCTACTTGGCCACGCTTTTTCATATATTATTTCATTGAATCACGAACAGTCCTGAGCACTAGAACCCCTATTAACCCTATTTTACAGAGGAGAAAGTTGAAATTTAAAAAGGATACGCATACAGCAATCCAGAGGCAGGGCCTGATGGCGGCTAGGGTGGAGGTGCAGAGAAGTTCACCATCAGCCATACCACAGAATACCAGGCAAAGCAGATCCAGAGCAGAGCTCCAAAACTTGGAACCACAGAGATAGGAATATTTTAAAAATTTGAAGGTTTATAGCTAGTGTAACTTGAAGCTGAAGTAAGAAATC
>NW_006413347.1:6402-7137 GCF_000296735.1 Chrysochloris asiatica | reverse complement strand
ATATACACATGTTGGACTCATCTGCCATGTAGGTAACTCTCAGTATATGGACATGTTGGACTCATCAGCCATGTATCTAATTCTCTGTATATGGACATGTTGGTCTAATCTGCCATGTAGCTAGCTCACAGTATGTAGAACAGTTGGACTCATCTTCCATGTAACTAGAACCCTGTATATGGAAATGTTGCAACACTCTGCCATGTAGCTATCTCTCTGTATATGGACATGTGGGACTCATCGGCCATGTAATCACATAGCTCTGTATGAACATGTTGGACTCATCTGCCTTGTAGCTAGTCCACTATATATACAGATGTTGGACTTATCTGCCGAGTAGCTAACGCTAAGTATATGGACATGTAGCTAACTCTTTGTGCATGGGTATGTTCTACTGATCTGCCATGTAAGTAGCTCTCTGTATAAGAAAATTTTGGAGATGTCTTCCATGTAGCTAGCTCTCTGTATATGGACATGTTGGACTCATCAGCCAGGTAGCCAGCTCTGTCTCTACGAACATGTTGCACTCATCTGCCTTGTAGCTAGTCCTCTTTATATACACAGGTTGGACTTATCTGCATGTAGCTAACTCTCAGTATAAGGACATGTTGGACTCACCTGCGATGTAGCTAGTACTCTTTATATGGACATGTTGGACTCATCTGCCATGTAGCTAGCTCTCAGTATATGGACACATTCGACTCATCTGCCATGTAGCTGGAACTCTGTATATGG
>NW_006413347.1:3058-3617 GCF_000296735.1 Chrysochloris asiatica | reverse complement strand
GCTGGACTCATCTGCCTTGTAGTTAGCACACAGTATATGGACATGTTGGGGTCATCGGCATATAGCTAGAAATGTGTATATGGAAATGTTGCACTACCCTGCCATGTAGCTAGCTCTCTGCATATGGACATTTTGGATTCGTCTGCCATGAACCTAGCTTTCTGTACATGGATATGTTAGACAAATCTGCCATGTTGTTAGCTCTCTGTATATGAACATATTGGACTTGTCTGCCATGTAGCTAGTTCTTGGTATGTGGATATGTTGGAATCATCAGCCATGTAGTCAGCTCTCTCTGTATGAACATATTGGAATCATCTGCCTTATTGCTAGTCCTCTGTATATGATCATGTTGGGCTCATCTGCTATGTAGCTAGAATTCAGTATATGGACACGTTGGACGCATCTGCAATATAGCTAGAACTGTGTATATGGAAACATTGCAATACCCTGCCAGGTATCTAGCTCTCTGTATATGGACATTTTGTACTCGTCTGACATGTAGCTAGAACTCTGTATGTGAAAATGTGGCACTACTCTGCCATGCAGCTAGCTCTCT
>NW_006413347.1:0-661 GCF_000296735.1 Chrysochloris asiatica | reverse complement strand
AGCTCTCTGCATATGAACATAATGGACTTGTCTGCCATGTAGCTAAGTCTCAGTATATGGACAAGTTGGACTCATCAGCCATGTAGCCAGCTCTCTCTTTATGAACATGTTGGACTCACCTTCCTTGTAGCGAGTCCTCTATATATACACATGTTAGACTCATCTACCTTGTAGTTATCTCTCTGTTTATGGAAATGTTGGACTCATCTGCCATGTAGCTAGTACTCTGTATATGAACATGTTGGACTACTCTGTCATGTAGCTAGCTCTCAGTATATGGACACGTTGGATTCATCTGCCATGTAGCTTGGACTTTGTGTATGGAACTGTTGCACTACTCTGCCATGTAGCTAGCTCTCTGTATGTGGACATTTTGCACTCGTCTGCCATGTCGCTAGCACACTGTCCATGGATATGTTGAATTGATATGCCATGAAGGTAGCTTTCTGTATGTTAACATATTGGACTAGTCTACATGTAGCTAAAGGAGCTCTGGTAGCGTAGTGGTTACGAATCAGGCTGCGTACCTTAAGGTCAGCGGTTCGAAACTACCAGCTGCTCCGCAAGAGAAAGATAAGGCTTTCTACTCCCGTAAAGATTTACACCCTTGGAAACCCTGTACAGGGTCGCTATGGGTCGGAACCGACTCGATGGCACTTAA
>NW_006413346.1:6045-8176 GCF_000296735.1 Chrysochloris asiatica | reverse complement strand
TAGCTGGAACTCTGTATATAGAAATGTTGCACTACCGTGCCATGTAGCTTGCTCTCTGTATATAGACATTTTGGACTTGTCTGCCATGTAGCTAGCTCTCTGTACATGGATATGTTGACTTGATCTGCCAAGTAGGTAGCTTTCTGTACATCACCATACTGGACTTATCTGCCATGTAGCTAGCTCTTAGTATATGGACATGTTGGACTCATCTGGCATGTAGCTTGTAGCCTGTATATGGATATGTTGGACTACACTGCTTTTACCTAGCTCTCACTTTATGGACGTGTTAGATATATCTGCCATGTAGATAGAGCTCTTTATATGGCAATGTTGAACTACCCTGCCATGTAGCTAGCTCTAAGTATATGAACATTTGGACTCATGTGCCATTCAGCTTGAACTCTGTTTATGGAAATTATGCACTACCCTGCCATGTAACTACCTCTCTGTATATAGACAAGTTGGACTCATCTGCCTTGTAACTAGAAATTTGTATATGGAAATGTTGCATTACCCTGCCATGTAACTAGCTCTCAGTACATGGACATTTTGGACTCGTCTGCCATGTAGCTAACTCTCTGTACATGGTTATTTTGGATTGGTCTGCCAAGTAGGTAACTCTTTGTATATGAACATATTGGACTTTTCTTCCATGTAGCTTGCTTGCAGTAAATGGACATTTTGGACTCAACTATCATGTAGCTAGTACCCTATATATGGACATTTTGGACTACTCTGCTTGTATCTAGCTCTCAGTATATGGACACGTTGGACACATCTGCCATGTAGATAAAACACTGTATTTTTAAATGTTGCACTACCCTGCTATGTAGCTACCTCTCTGTATGTGAACATATTGGAGTTGTCTGTCATATAGCTAGCTCTCAGTATATGGACATGTTGTACTCATCTGCCATGTAGCTAGTACCATTTATATGGATATGTTGGACTACTCTGCCATGTAGCTAACTCTATGTATATAGACAAGTTGGAATCATCTGCCTTGTAGCTAGAGTAATGTATATGGAAATGTTGCACTACCCTGCTATGTAGCTAGCTCTCTGTATATGAACATGTTGGATTTGTCTGCCATGTAGTTGGCTCTCAGTATATGACAAAGTTGGACTCATCTGCCATGTAGCTAGTATCCTGTATATGGACATGTTGGACTATTCTTCTTGTAGGTAGCTCTCACTATATGGACATGTTGGACACATCTGTCATGTAGCTAGAACTCTGTATTTGTATATGTTGCACTTACATGCCAGATAGCTAGCTGTCTGTATATGAACATTTTGACTCATCTGCCATGTAGCTAGCTCTCTGTACATGCATATGTTGGACTGATCTGCCAACTAGGTAGCTCTCTGTGTATGAACATATTGGACTTGTCTGCCATGTAGCTAGCTCTCAGTATATGGATATTTTGGACTCATCTGCCATGTAGCTGTCTCTCTGTACATTGATGTGTTGGGCTGATGTGCCAAGTAAGTAGCTATCTGTATATGAACATATTTGACTTGTCTGCCATGTAGCTAGCTCTCAGGACATGGACAAGTTGGACTCTTTGGCCAAGTAGTGTTTACTTTTTAAATTAACGTGTTGGCCTACTCTGCCATGTAGCTAGCTCTCTGTATATGAACACTTTGGACTCATCTGTCATGTAGTCTGAACTCTGTATATGGAAAAGATGCACTACTCTGCCAAGTAGCTAGCTCTTTGTATATGGACATTTTGGAGTCATCTGCCATGTAGCTAGCTCTCTGTATATGGACATTATGGACTCCTCTCACGTTGGACACATCAGCCATTTAACCTGAACTCTGTATATGGAAATAATGCACTACCCTGCCAGGTAGCTAGCTCTCTTTATATAGACAAGTTGGACTCATCTGCCTTGTAGCTAGAACTCTGCATATGGAAATATTTCCTTACCATGCCATGTACCTTGCTCTCTGTATATGGAGAATTTGGACTCGCCTGCCATGTAGCTAGCTCTGTGTACATAGATATGTTGGATTGCTTCTCCAAGTAGGTAGCTTTCTGTTTATAAACATATTAGGATTGTCTACCATGTAGCTAGCTCTCAGTATATGGACATGTTGGACTCATTAGCCAGGTAGCTAGT
>NW_006413346.1:4145-4935 GCF_000296735.1 Chrysochloris asiatica | reverse complement strand
GCCATGTAGCTAGATCTCTGTACATGGATATGTTGGACGGATCTGCCAAGTACGTAGCTATCTGTATATGAACATATTGGACTTGTCTGACATGTTGCTAGCTCTCAATATATGCACATGTCGGACTCATTAGCCAGGTAGCTAGTACTCTTTATATGGACATGAGGAACTACTCTGCCATGTAGGTAGCTCTCAGTATATGAACACTTTGGACTCATCTGCCATCTAGCTTGAACTCTCTGTATACAGAAATAATGCACTATTCTGCCATGTAGCTAGCTCTCAGTATATGGACATGTTGGACTCAAGAACAAGGTAGCTAGTACTCTTTATGTGTACATGTTGAACTACTCTGCCATGGAATTAGCTCTCAGTATATGATCACTTTGGACTCATCTGCCTTGTAGCTTGAACTCTACGAATGGAAATGATGCACTACTATGCCAGGTAGCTAGCTCTCTCTATATAGACAAGTTGGATTCATGTGCCTTGTGGCTAGAACCCTGTATATGGGAATGCTGCACTAACCTGCCATGGAGCTTACTCTCTGTACATGGATATTTTTGAATCGTCTGACATGTCGCTAGGTATCTCTGCATGGATATTTTAGACTGATCTGTCAGGTATGTAGCTCTCAATATATGGACACGTTGGACACATCTGCCATGTAGCTAGAGCTCTGTATATGGAATGTTGCACTGCTTTGCCATGAAGCTAGCTCTATGTATATAGACAAGTTGGACTCATATGCCTTGCAGGTAGAACTCTGTATATGGAAATGTTGCACTAC
>NW_006413346.1:0-554 GCF_000296735.1 Chrysochloris asiatica | reverse complement strand
AGAGAGCAAGCTTCATGGAAGGTAATTGCAACATTTCCATATACAGAGTTCCAGCTACAAGCCAGATGAGACCAAATTGTCTATATACAGAGAGTTAGCTACATGGCAGAGTAGTGCAATATTACCATATACAGAATTCTAGCTTCATGGCAGATGAATCCATCATGTCCATATACTGAGAGCTAGCTACAAGTCAGACAAGTCCAATATGTTCATATACAGAGAACTACCTTCTTGGCAGAGGATTCCAACATATCCATGTACAGTGAGCTAGATAAATGGCAGACAAATCTAAAATGTCTATATACGAAAGCTAGCTACATGGCAAAGTTGTGCAACATTTCCATATACAGAGTTCCAGCTACATGGCATATATGTCCAACGTGTCCATATACAGAGAGCTAACTACATGGGAGATCAGTCCCAAATATCCACTTACAAAGAGCTAGCTACAGGGCAGACGACTCCAAAATGTCCATATGCAGATAACTGGTTACATGGCAGGGTAGTGCAACATTTCCATATACAGAGTTCTAGCCACAAGGCACATGAAT
>NW_006413345.1:6245-7425 GCF_000296735.1 Chrysochloris asiatica | reverse complement strand
TCATAACTTGTTATTATCCACACAATCTAATGTCTTGACATAGTCAATAAACACAATCAATTAACTTTCTTGTATTCTCTGCTTTTGACCAAGATCCATTTGACATCAGCAGTGATATCCCCCACTCCACGTTTTCTTTCTAATCCACCTAGAATTTCTTTCAGTTCCCTGTTGAGTACTGCTGCAACCATTTTCAAATTATCTTCAGCAAACTTTTATATACTTGTGATATTAATGATATTTTCCAATTATTTTTTTTCAAGCTATTGGCAACTTTTCTTTGGAATGGACACAAATATAGATCTCTTTCAGTCTTTTGGCTAGGTGACTGCCTTCCAACTCTAATAGCATAGACTAGTGAGTGCTTCTGCGCTCCATTTGTTTGTAGAAAATAGCAATTGGTATTCCATCATTTTCTGGGGGCTTGATTTTTGCCAGTGCCTTCAGTGCAGCTTGGGCTTTTCTTTTTATGCCATTGGTTTTTGATCATATGATGCTTCCTGAAATGGTTGAATGTTGAGCAATTCCTTGTGGTATATTGGCTCTATGTATTGCTTTCATCTTCTCTGTATACTTCCTGTATCATTCAATATTTTGGTGATAGAGTGCTTCAATATTGCAACTTGAATTCTTTTTCTTCAACTCTTTCAGCTTGACAACTACTGAATGTGTTCTCTCCTTTTGGTTATAGAACACTCTAGGACTGCACATTTCGTTCTTATATTTTGTCTCCTCAACTTGCCATTTGAAATTTTATGTTCAGACCTTTTAGTTCATAATTAATTCCCTTTTCTTTGGCTACTCTACTTACAAGCACAAGTTCCAGAGTTTTGCTTGACATCTACTTTAGTCTTTCCTGTCTTTTTAATGACCGTTTGGTATATTCAATTATGATATCATTGATGTCATCCCATGACTCTTTGGTAATTAGTGTTCAGTACATCAGATGCATTCTTGAGAAGGTATACTAAGGTCATACTTTCTTGGGGACTTGTTTTAACTTTGTTTCTTTCAACTTGAACTTGCATCTCAGCAAATATAGTGAGCCCATTGTTGCTGCCACTGTGCCAATCCTTCTTGTTGGGATCCTCCCTCATTTCCTGTCTTTGCACTTTACCAAGCATGATGTCCTTCTCCAAAGACTGATCCCTTCTTATAATACGTCCAAAATATGAGCAAC
>NW_006413345.1:4208-4750 GCF_000296735.1 Chrysochloris asiatica | reverse complement strand
TCCTGATAACAATTATTCACTATTGTATCACAAGAGACCTATCTGCACCTCCTTTCATCAACCCCGCCTACACAGATTGGATACTACTCAGTGGAGATTCTACCTTCCTCCACGCCCTCAGGATCTAGGTTCTCTCTTGAAACCTTGTAAGCCAGTCATTTCTTATCTTTGTAGTTCCCCCTCCCCCGCTCCATTTTGGGTAGCCAGTGTCCAAGTTGCCCATCCCTGTCTACTCTGTGTTTGGAGGGGGGTTGGGAGTGCCCCTCGCTGTAAAGATATGTTCCCTCTTTTGAGTTACTGCATCCATAGATGTAGGTCAAGTTCATCAAATTGCATCAGATTACTCTTTTTGCCACTTCTTTCTTCTTCTTGAGCTCCGTGTAGCTGTTTTTTATTTATCTTTTGCAAAATTTTACTTGCATGTGATATTAATGATATTATCTGGTAATTTTCACATTCTCTTGGGTCATGTCTCCTTATAATGGGCACAAATATTGATGTCTTCCAATCAGTTGGCCAGGTAGCTCTGTTCCAAATTTCTT
>NW_006413345.1:0-1083 GCF_000296735.1 Chrysochloris asiatica | reverse complement strand
ATCAATGCATATATTATGATTGACTGGTTTGGAATGTATAATTGCTCAGTCCATTTTATCTGACTTATAACTAGGATGTCAATTTTTATGCATACCATTTCATTTTTGATAGTTTCCAATTTTCCTTGTTTCATGCTTCAGATTATTAATGGATGTTTACAGCCGTTTCTTCTCATTTTGAGTTGTGTCCCATCACCTAATGAAGGTCTTGAAACCTATGCTCCATTTATGTCATTATAGTCAATTCTACTTTGAGGAGACAGCTCTTACCCAGTTATATTTTTAGTGTCTTCCAACCTAAGGGGCTTACCTTTCTGCACTATATTAGACAATGTCTTGCTGATGTTTACACTATTTTCTTTTTATGGAAGTATACTTGACAGTGTTTTGCTGTTATTCATAAGAATTTCAGTGGGAAACAATTCAAAGGTTGTCTGCCTCTCCTTTTTCCTATCTGAGCCTGGAAGCTTTACTGAAAATGATCCAGCATTGGTGGTCCTGCTGGTATTTGAAATATTGGTGGCATAGCTTCCAGCTTCACAGCAACACACAATCCACAGCAATATACCAACCTAAGAGATGAGTGGTGAGCTTTCCTTGTTGGCATATGAATATTATCAACAGTAGAATTGTACTTCAGGATACATCTTGAAATGTTCTTTCAGACAATGAATGTGATACCAATACACTACAATTAGGCCGTTAATGGCATTGAAGATTATACTGGTCCTAACTGGCCAATACCAATATATTTAAGCTAAGTAATCCCAAGAATATTGACATTTATTCATTTTTGGCAAATTTCAATTTTGCTATATTCATACTTATTGCATATCCTATTCTGACTTTTAATGAATGTCTGATGCTATTTCTTCTTATTTTGATTCATACCACATCTGCATATGAAGATCTTGAAAGTTTCATTCCATCATCATCCTTTAGGTAGACTCTACTTTGAAGCAGCACTTCTTTTCTAGCTTTAGTTTGAATGCCTTTCTTCCTGAGGAGTTCATTTTCTAGTGCAATATCATAAAATGTTCTGTTACTGTTCCTAAGGTTATTCCTGTACATTTTTTTTTTTTT
>NW_006413344.1:6641-7164 GCF_000296735.1 Chrysochloris asiatica | reverse complement strand
TTGACCAGGTAGCTGTCTTCCAAATTTCTTGCCATAGATGAGTGATTTTCCTCCAGTGCTGCATCAGTTTGCTGAAACATTTCAGTTTGTATTCTGTCAGTTTATGAAGCCCTGATTTTTGCCAGTGCCTTCAGTGCAGCTTCTAATTTTTCCTTCAGTATCATAAGTTCTTGATCATATGCTTCCTCTTGAAATGGTTGAACATTGAGCATTTCTTTTTGGTACAGTGAATGAATTCTTTCCATCTTCTTTTGATGCTTTTGCCCATAGAATCCTTCAATATTGCAAGTCAAGACTTGAATTTGTTTTCTTCAGTTCTTTCTGCTTGAGAAATGCTGAATATGTTCTTGGCTTTTATTTTTCTAACTTCAGGTCTTTGAACATTTCATTATAATAGTTGAATTTGTCTTTTCATTCTATTCTTTGACATTTTGCGTTCAGCTTTTTTACTTCCTTGTATCTTCTGTTCACTTTAGCTACTCTATACTCAAGAGCAAGTTTCAGAGTCTGCTGCCATTTTTTT
>NW_006413344.1:4220-5460 GCF_000296735.1 Chrysochloris asiatica | reverse complement strand
TCTTAGTCTGAAAGTTCCACTGAGACCTGCTCACCCTAGGTGTTGATGACCCTGCTCATATTTCAGATACTGGTGGCTTTCATCATCACAGCAACATGCAAGCCACCACAGTACAGCACACTGACAGACCAGTGGTGGTCCTTACACCTTAGTCACTTAATCCTTTTTCCTTGTCAGTTCCAACTCATAGCGATCCTGTTCAGAGTTTTTGAGAGCCAGTAGTGCCACACCAGGACCCAAACAAAATTTGATAAACTTTTGGTAAATTCTGCTATGACTTTGTATTTCCTTGTGTAGGACAGCTAATTATTTATTATGGCCTTTCTAGCCAAATTTCTCTATTCTGTGATGTGTTGTAAATCTTAGCCTCTGTGCCTATGATTGTGAACCCATTTTGAAATTAGTTGTTAATGAGGTAGAATTATGGTGGGACTTGTGGAATGCTGTAGGAAAAGTACTGGACTGCTAGCCACAGGGTTGGTGGTACAAACCCACCCACTCTTTGGAAACTCTGTACAGGCTTGCTGTGAATCAGAAGCAACTCAATGACACTTAACAACAACAACAAGGAGTTAGGGATTAACAATGCTATGGGATATGAATCATTAATATTCTCAAGGACACTAAGGCTCAGCAGGTTGTGTACTGTACTCCTTAGTCCCACCTCACTAACAGCTCATTTCAAAATGGGTCCATTACCACAGGCAGAGAGACTAGGATTTAAAATATATCATGTAAAGAAGACATTGGGCTAAAAAGGTCATAGTACATAATTAGCTGCCCTGCACAAGGAAATACAATGTCACAAGTATCATTCAAACAAATCTTATCGGATTTAGTTTGGGCTAGTAAAATAAGTACTGTGCATTAGAACTGCAGTGGTAGGGAATAAGTGTTTGTTTTCACTTTGGAGATAAGAACTCAGAGCGCTCATGTCTACTGTTTGCTACAAGCTTCTTATTAAGTTCAGTTTCTCCCAGGACATTTAAGTTTGTTATCAATTTCTAAGATCACATGGGAGGCAGTTTTTAATCATTTCAATTGATTTTGAGTCATTTAACAAATATTTATTAAGTCTATTGTGAGCTAGGTATCAAACAATTACCTTGGGGGCTAGTATCATTAGTGTCAAATTTTGAGTAAGAAACAGAGTGGCTTGTGTCAGTTTTACTTTATGTGTAAGAAGGGATATCACAGAGTTGTTCCTTTAATTTATTATATCCATTTTTGTTGGTTAGAA
>NW_006413344.1:2625-3785 GCF_000296735.1 Chrysochloris asiatica | reverse complement strand
ATTTACTGAATATATACTATGTAAATATTATCTAAAAAACTTTACATGAGACCTGCTTTATTCCTGGACCAGTTTAATTTTAATAGCAATGCTATAGGTATGAATCATTAGTATTCTCAAGTAACTACGGCTTAAGAGGTTAAGCAATTTGTCCAAGGCCATGTAGGTAGCTCACCAGTTGCTCCTCGGAAACCCTGTACGAGGTTCCTATGGGCTGGAATTTCACTCGACACTTAACAACAACTACATGTAGATAGTAAATGAATGAACTGAAATTTGAATATGGGATTCTGGCTTCCGAGTCTATGCTGTTGGCACTGTGATATACCAAATTGGCTGCGGCTGCTGCTGTTCTGTGCTGTGGAGTTGGTTCCGACTTATAGTGACCCTGTGCAGGGTTTCCGAGACAGTAAATCTTTATGGGAGCAGAACACCTCATCTTTCTCTCGCAGAACAGCTGGTAGTTTTGAACTGCTGATGACCTTGCGGTTCGCAGCCCGATCTGTAACCAGTATGTTACCAGAGCTCCTTACTGAATTGGCTAGTTGTTTTTAAATGCCATCCAGTTGGTTCTGACTCACAGCATAGGGTGGGTTTCCAAGGAGTGGCAGTGAGTTTGAAACACCAACCTTGTGGTTCAAACTGACCTTATGGTCCAGTGCTTACCCTGCAGCACCACAATCGGCTAGTTAATTGAATGGAAATCAGAATGTGGAATTAAAAGTGAACCACCACATGATTTGCTTTAATGCTATTGCCATTCTATGCTAGGGCCTGTCTTACATTCAGAATTCATTTTGGAAAACATTTTCCTGGTCATCTTTCCATCCATCCACTGACGACAAGTCAATTCCTGCTCATAGTGACCCTGTACAGCAGAGTAGAACCGCTCCCTCGTATTTCCAAGGCTGTCAGTCTCTGGAAGCAGATTGCCACATCTTCCGCCTGTGGAGTAGCTTATGGCTTTGAACTACTGACCTTTCCATCAGCAGCCCCTTGTTTATCCCACTGTGACACCAGGGCTCCTCATCTTTCCATATACTCCACTTAAGATTCTGACAATATACTTCTATCTATCCCTATCAGTGACCTTCCTTTGTGACATTTTTCTTTCCCAGAAATCATCTAGCGTGGGTTGAAGAAGAGTGGAACTCCAGGAA
>NW_006413344.1:0-2070 GCF_000296735.1 Chrysochloris asiatica | reverse complement strand
ATAAATAAGTTGTAATTAACTTATAAACAAAGACAACGTAGTCTCAAATGAGATTATAAGCACAGGCATAGAGGCTAGTATCTGCAACATGTATTGAACAAAATTTAAACCATACTAGTTACTGTTGTTGTTAACTGCCGTCAAGTCGATTCCAACCCATAGTGACCCTGTATAGGGTTTCCTAAGATGAGTAAAATGGTGGTTTGTGGCAGGGAGTGGATTAGTAAATAACTGAATTTTCTCATGAATAACATTGATGAAAAGGAATAGAATGTGGTTGGGACTGTTATTTTCTACTATTCAATGTTGTTACTGATAGGTGCTATTAAGTTGGTTCTAATTTATTGGACCCTGGCACATAACAACAACAACAACATAGCATTTCCAAGGCTGTAGAAGATTTACAGTCTCGGAAACCCTGTGCAGGGTCACTATGAGTCGGAACCAACTCCACGGTACTTAACAACAACAACAACAACAATTCTTTAAGAGAGCAGAATTTCTCATCTTTCTCCCACAGATTGACTGGTGGACTTGATCCACCAACCTTGTAGTTAGGAGTAGTCTTGTGCTTATCCTACAGATGAACAGTTCACTATCTTTGTGAATATTGTTGTTGTTATAGTTGCTGAGTGCCTTCAAGGTGGTTCCCGACTCATAGCAACTCTTTGCAGGGTTTCCTAGAAGTGTTCAGTGGATTTGAACCGCTGAACTTGAGTTGTTTAGTCCAGTGCTTATCCTATAGCATCACACCAGGATGCCTTTTGAATATAGGGGTTGGAGACCTGGTGTGCTGGAGGATAAGCACTAGACCACAAGGTCAGTTTGAACCACAAGGTTGGTGGTTTAAACTCACCAACTGTTCCTCAGAAATTATACAGGGTTGTTAAGTGTTGGAACCAACTTAACAGCATTTAACAACAACAAATAATAGTGTTGTGGCACTATAGGATAAACAGTGGACCATAAGGTCCAGATCAAACCTACCAGCTGCTCCTCAGAAACCCTACACAGGGTTGCTATGAGTTAGAACCAACTCGACACTTAACAACAACAACAATATAGTGTTGTACCCATGAAAAGAGATTCTTAGTCATCTTCCACTAAAAAAACAACACTCAGAGACAGGGCTCAGAGCAAAGAGCCAAATGTCCATTGTGTATCGATATAGAGAAGGACAGGGAAGCCGGAATCTCCTAAACATGCCTCTCTGACTAGAGGGTAGCCTATGGTTCTTAAGAAGAAAGTCAACATCATGGAACTTATGGTCAAGTATTGTATTTTTTTATTCCATTAGTAAGGGGTCTTATCCTGAAAATAGTGACCATTTCAACCATTCCTGTTTGTTAATTTAATTTTTGTTTCCAGGAGGAGAGCTGCCCCCTTGTTTGAGCCACAAGTTCTTTGGAGATACAAAGGAATGATTAGTTATGGCATTGTGTTGTTGTGAAGTGCCATCAAGTTAGTTCTTACTCATAGTGACCCTGTATAGGGTTTCCGAGGAGCAGCTGGTGAGCTTGAACTACTGAACTTGCAGTTCAAATGACTTTGCAGTCTGGTGCATTAACCCACATTGCCACACCTGGACTCCAGTTATGATATGGAGGGAGTTAAATTTTAACTGTTGCTGTCCTATCTTACGTTAGGCTAAGCTAAAACCTTTACCTTGCCCCCATTTCTTAGTGCCCCATTTCAGTGTGTGTTTGCAGAGTTAGATCTAGTTTCATTATTCAGTGTTGTCAGTTGCTTGCCATGTAAGCTTTGTGAGCCTTCTCTGAAATGGACATTTTATTAACACTTCTGTCATACATACAAGGTTATTTAAACAACAAGCAGATATAACATCAAAATGTTGTTTTTTTTTTAAGTTCTTAAGTATTACATGAATATCAGACCTGGTTTTGCCTAAAAACATCCATCTCTATTGCTTGTCAGGAGTTGAGTCAGTTTCTCCAGGAGTTAAGCTGAGATGGATTTGTTCTTCGGTTACTGATAATACATACATCATAGGATTTGAATTCTTCTAGTTGTGGTCTTCTGTTCTTCAGATTTCCTCTAAAACATCTGATA
>NW_006413343.1:2406-7027 GCF_000296735.1 Chrysochloris asiatica | reverse complement strand
GCCTCATCTTTCTCCCGCAGAGCAGCTGGTAGTTTCGAACCACTGACCTTAAGGTTCGCAGCCCGATTCGTAACCACTACGCTACCAGAGCTCCTCGTATATTCTATATATATAATAAAATACAAATTTTAGTTAAAATTGTACAAAAGTTATCCTACACAAACTGTGGGCAAGATGGTCATGGCAACATAAATTAAATGTCATATGCTACTTTAGAAGATAAAATTAAGTTTAGGTTCTGAATATAAAAATGAGACAGACATGTGCTTGTTAATTATATAATTATATTTTACCCTAAATAGCTATGCATTCTCTTTTCTCTCAATAGGTTTCAATTCCAGATGTGACCGCAGGGGTCGTAGTTGATTGTTGTTTGCCCTTTTCTCTTTAGAGGTGTTCTGATTTTTCTTCTTTTCTTCTTTCATCAGTATGATATAGGATTTTCCTGAAGTGCCGAGTCCTTATTATTCCTGCTTCTCTATAAAAGAGAGTAGAGTGGATTATCTTGTTCTTATTTTAGTAAAATTTCCAAATGTTCCTGGAAGGATCTAGATTCGAATAACATTAAGCATGACTTTTGCTAACATGACCTCCATTGGTTTCTTCTCATTGAGACAAATATAATTCATCATATAATAAAATAACTTCATTGAAGGCAAAAAATGTTTCTTAAATTTGTGTATTTTCATCTCTGTTTTATCTGCACTCCTCTTTGCCTGAGAGTTTAGCCTTCTCTCTGACTTAAATTTCCAACATAATGTTGTTGTTGTTGTTAGGTGACGTCAAGTCGGTACCCAAATGGCCAATACCAGTCCATTTCAGCTCACTAATGCCTAAGATTGAATTTAAGAAGTTCCATTTTTGTGGTTATAATAAAGCTTCATGGAAAATTTTGTCCCTTCTGCTACCTTCAGTTTATTTTGATCTCATACCAAAGAACACAATATTTGGAAAGAAATGCAAATATGATCTCAAAAAATATAAAAAGAGAGATAAACTTCAAAGAAGAATGGAAAGTGAGATAAATTTGGTGGTACAGGTGAGACCAGGTGGGAAAGAGACATTATAAGGAGCTTTTAGAAAGAAATAACATAAAGGTACATATGTAAAGGCTATGGAACACATAGATCTTAGAATTATCAGAATGGTTTATGCAAATGTAGTACTTTAATCTAAATTTTATAGCTAAAGAGATGAGAAGAAAACACCTTTGCAATTCCCTAAGTCATTATGAAAATTTTATGTCTGCATCACAAATCTGAGGTGTTATGACCAAAAAGCCAAATGGTTTTTTCTTGACACCAGTTCAAATAAAGTCAACATAAAACTATTTAACTCTTCTTAAAATAATGTTATAAGTCAGAGAGAAGTTTAAAATTGAATTTGTTGTTGTTATTAAGTGCCATTGAATAGGATCTGACCCATAACAATACTGTATAGAGTTTCCAAGGAGTGGCTGGTGAGCTTGAACTGCCTATGGCATTCAAACCAACTTTGCAGTCAAGTGCATTAATTCACACCGCAACACAACCAGTACTTCAAAACTGTATTTAGTTTTATCTAAATTAATAATTATTTAAAAAGCTTACTTACATAACTTCAATACTTTAAAATCTAATTTCATCCCCCAAATATTCCTTGGCTACTGACTAAATTCTAACATCATATTATAACAAACAATAAAGACATACTCACAGCTCTCAGACAGTTCTCAGTCAGCATAAATACAAACACTAACAGTGGTTTCCATCCAATGTTGTAAAGGTTAAAATGGAGAAGATGGTGGCAGCATATAAGACTTAACAGTCATGTCTCTATAGACCAGGCTGGAGACAGCAGTGCTTGCACTACTTAATATGATGTGAGGATGTTTTTCTTCCTCCTTTCCTGCCCTTTTATTTTTTTATACAGGATTCAGTTGGACATGGGAATAATGGACTAGAGCATGCTATCTGAAAAGTAAGCCCACTGTTGTTGTTGTTTAGTGCCGTTGAGTTGGTTCCGACTCATAGTAACCTTGTTTAGGGTTTTCAAGGAGCAGCTGTTGGATCTGAACCACCGACCTTGAAGTTCAAACTGACCTTGAAGTCCAGCGCTTACCTACAGTGTCACATCAGGACACCATAGAGAACTTGAATAGGGTTTCTGAGGAGCAGTTAGTGGTTTTGAGCCACTTATCTTGCAGATAGCAGTCCAGTGCTTATCCTACAGTGCCTATCAGAGCTCAGTAAGCACATACATAGTCATTTCCCCCCCCCAAAAAATGTTATACTCATAAAACTGCAGGCCTTTTTAATCTTCTAATATTGACCAGCAACAAAACATGAAGCTTAATTATGTATCTTCCCAACTATTCTCACTAAAATCTTCTCGTTAACGACACTTCCACCTAATGTGCACTTCCATTAAGATCTTCTAAGCAGAGAAAAAACAGCATGTGAAAATGCACTAAACATAAAAAAAAAAATAGCCTTAAGAGGCTTTTCAGAAGTGAAAGCTCATCAATTAAAAGATGAATATTATAAGCACGAATAAAAATTGTTGTCTACCAAATCCACTTTAAATACACTCAGATAAGCTAAAATGAAAATAATGGGGAAAGATAATCCATGCTAATATTAATCCAATGAAAGCAGAAATAACTCTATTAATTTCAGAGAAGAACGGCTTCAGAATAGGCAAGATTTTTTCAGGGATCAAAACGGTCATTTCATAAGGATAAAGAGGTCAGTTCTTTAAGAAGACATGGCAATCTTAAATGTGTATGCACCTGAGAACAAAAGGTCGAAATATGTGAGGAAAAATCATGAAAGGAAAAATAGACAAATTAACAATTAGAGTTGGAGATTTTAAAGACTCTCTGCTAGCAGTTGATAGATGAAGCTGGATGAATGCCCTGAGTGTCACTATTAGTTTACTTGATTTAATAGACATTCATCGATGAGCGCATCTAACAACAGCAGAATACACCTTCTTCTTAAACTCACATGGAACATTCACCAAGACAGACCACATTTTGGGTTATAAAACACAGCTTAACAAATATAAAAGGATAAAAATTATATGATATATGGTCTCATTGTACCACAAAGGGAATTAAGTTAATAAACAATAAAAAGGTAGATGGAAATCTTCAAATATTTATAAATTAATCCATGCACTTCTAAATAACAGTCAAATAGGTCTCAAAGAAATTTAACTAAAACATTTTTTTCTTAAGTACAGGGAAACTAAATAGACATTAAAATTTTTAGAATTCAGTGAACAAAAGTGCACACAGGGAAATCTATGGCATTAAATGCATATAATAGAAAAGAAGAAAGATCTAAAGTCAGGAACTAGGGCTTCTACTTTTGGCAGCTAAGAAAAGAAGATCAAATTCATACTAAAGCAAGAGATGAAAGGATACAAAAATCAGAGTAGGAAATAATTTTCTTGAAAAATGGAAACAATAGAGAAAATCAATGAAACCAAAAGTAAGCTCTTTAAAAGTAATAAATTTATAGGCAGAGAAGCCAAGCAGGAAAGAGTAATGCATACATTACCAATATCAGAACCAAAAGGGGAGCTTCGCTACCTGCACCACTCGTCTGTTAGTTTGTCATACTGGGTTGCCTGTGTGGTGCTATGGTGCAGGAAGCTAGGCCATCAGTATTTTTAATACCAACAGGTTAACCCAAGGTGGCCAGGTGTCAGTGGAACTTCCAGACTAAGACAGACAAGGAAGAAGGATAGGCAAACTACTTCTGAGTGTTTAGTCACTGAAAACCTTGTAGAAGTTGAGCCCCTCAGGTTGGAAGTCACTCATAATATGACTGGGAAAGAGCTGTCTCCTCAAAATACAGCTGAACATGAGAACACAAATGGAGTAAAGTATTAGGGAACTTCATTTGCTGATGGGGTACAATATAAAATGTGGAAAAATAGCTGTAAACATCCACTAATAATCAGAATATGGATGTACAAAGGATGAACCTTGGAAAATTAAAAGTTGTCTAAGAACTAAAGGAAAATATATTATCAACCAGTTAGTCATTCAAGTCCAACAGTTCAAACTCACCAGCCGCTCCTCGGAAACCCTATACAGAGTCCTTATGAGTTGAAACGACTCTACAACACTTAACAAGAAGTCATTCTACTGTAAACACCTCATCACATATTGTTCTGTGACAAAAGATGGCCCATCAAATTTGCTAAAACAATAATGTGACACTATTCACTTATATTTATAATTATGATTCAAACTTTATTTGACACTATTTCTAGGTGGACAAATGCTGAGTAAGGCATGTATACACAAATTATTGGAAAGGAATAGATGATACAGGAAAATTATATACATATGGATACACACACACACAAACATACACAGGAACTTGTAAATATATGAAATTACATTATCTCCTCATTCATTTTTCCATGTATTTTTGAAGCCCCTCTCATGCAGACAATTTGCATTGACAATTCTAATTGGGCTTTATTATTATGCAGCAAGGCATGATTATCATGTTTAACAAAATGAAGTTATAAGTGCTTTCACAAGACTGCACTTTAACAATGAAAGTATAGAAGAAAAATGAGAAATGATGATTACCTACAATGCATTTAAGATGCATTAGAA
>NW_006413343.1:0-1121 GCF_000296735.1 Chrysochloris asiatica | reverse complement strand
GCATTCTGCTCCCGTAAAGATTTACAGCCTTGGAAGCCCTGTAAAGGGTCGCTATGGGTCGGAACCAACTCCACAGAACATAACCACCACACACACACACACACACACACACACATATATTTATTATTGTTGCTTAGTGCAATCAAGTCGGTTCCAACCCACAGAGACCACCCTGTATAGCATTTCCAAGGAACATTGCTGTTCCAAGATCCAATATATAATGTATATGTATAACTATTTACCTCTATGCCTTTAACACTTATATCTTCACATGTCTTCATCATTCTTCTGTCAACCTCACTCTTCTTGCATATTGCCCTCCCCATCACCCGAGTTAACATGTGAACTCCTGGCATGGTACTGTAGAATCAGCACTGGACTGCGAACCACAAGGTTGATAGTTCAAACCCACCAGCTGCTCATCAGAAACTCTGTACAGGGTCGCTATGAGTTGGAACTGACTTGACAGCACTTAACAACAACCCTCTAGCCAGTGAACTACTCTCCCTTCCCTCTCATCCCTGGTAACCATCAAAGAATGTTTCTTTTTACTCTTTCAAACTCTTATATATTTGTGGGCTATATAAACATATATATCCTACTCTTCCTCCATTACACAATCAGTCTTCATCTCAATCCATGTATCTACACACAGAAAACTGTTGTTCCATAGTTGCATGTGTATCACTATTTACATCTATCTCCTTTAGCCCAGGCAGAACTCTCTGTGTCTTCAGTATTATTCTGCCATTTTCTCTCTTCTTGTATGTGGCCCTCCTCCATCTTGCACATTGCCCTCCCCATCCCCCAAGCTAACATCTGTCTACCCTCTAACCAGTGAATTACTCTACCCTCTTTCCCACCCGTGGTAACCATCAAAGAAAGTTTCTGTTAGTCTGGAAAGCCTTCTCTGATAATTTTACAATAACAGTCTCATACAATATTGATCCTTTAGTGATTGAGTAATGTCACTCAGTATAATGTCCTCCAGGCTCGTCCAAATTATGAGGTGTTTCACAGATTCATTATTATTCTTTTACATTGCATAGTATTCTATTGTGTGTATGTACCAAAGTTTGTTTATCCATTCTTCCGTTATTGGGCACTTAGGCTGTCTCCAC
>NW_006413342.1:8285-8836 GCF_000296735.1 Chrysochloris asiatica | reverse complement strand
CAATAATGGTCTTATGCAATATTTGTCCTTTTGTGACTGACTAATTTCACTCAGCATAATGTCCTCAAGGTTCATCCATGTTATGTGGTGGCTTATAGCTTCACTGTTATACTTCAAGGTAACATAATATTCCATTGTGTGTATGTACCAAAGTTCGTTTATCCATTCTTCCATTGATGGGCACTTAGGCTGTCTCCATCTTTTTGCTATTGTAAATACTGCTGCCATGAACATTGGTGTACATATATATATACTTGTGTTGTGGCATGCATTTCTTGTGGATATATACCAAGTAGAAGAATTTCTGGATCATATGGTATTTCTAATTCCAACTTTCTGACGGAGCACCATACTGTTTTCCAGAGTGATTGGACTATTTTTCATTCCCCTGAGCAATGTAGGAAGGCCTCAGTCTCTCCACTTCCTTGCCAGCATTTATTGTCCTCTGCATTTTTGAACTTCACTGTTATTGCTGATGTGAGATGATATCTCATTGTTGTTTTGATTTGCATCTCTCTAATGGCTAATGATCGTGAACATTTCTTCATATG
>NW_006413342.1:2974-4270 GCF_000296735.1 Chrysochloris asiatica | reverse complement strand
TTCTTTTCCATATAAAGTTTGTAATTGTTTTTTTCCATCGCTCTAAAGAATGTCATTGTAATCTATATTTGGATTGTGTTATATGTGTAGATTGCTTTGGGTAGTAGTGATATTTTCACAGTGTTAAGTCTTCCTATCCAGGAGCATGGTATATTCTTCCATTTTTGTAATCTCTTTTGGTTTCTTGTAGTAGTGCTTTATAGTTTCTTTGTATAGGTCCTTTGTTTCTCTAGTTACATTTATTCCTAGATATTTCATCCTTTGGGTGGCTATTGTAAATGGTATTGCTTTTCTAATGTCCTTTTCAGCGCTGCCATTATTGGTATAGAGGAATTACCATACAACTGATTTTTGTATGTGGATTTTATACACTGCCACTTTGCTGCATTTTCCAATGAAGTCCAGTAGCATTTTTACGAGTCTTTAGGGATTTCTGTGTATAAGATCATATCATCTGCAAATAGAGAAAGTTTTATTTCCTCTTTGCCAGTTTGGATGACTTTAATTTCCCTATCTTGCTTCATAGTTCTGGCTAAGACTTCCAACATAATATTGAATAGGAGTGGTAGCAAAGACTATCCTTGTCAGGTTCCTGTTCGCCAAGGGAAAGCTTTCAGTTTCTCTCCATTGAGAGTGATGTTAGCTGTGGGTTTTGTATATATGCTTTTGATTATGTTGAGGAATTTCCCTTCAATTCCTACTTTGTTGAGTGTTTTTATCAGGAATGGCTGCTGGTTTTGTCAAATGTCTTTGCTGCATCAATTGATATAATCATGTAGTTCTTTTCCTTTTTCTTATTTATATGGTGGATTACATTGATAGTTTTTCTAATGTTGGACCATATTTGCATCCCTGGTATGCATCCCACTTGGTCATGATCTTTTGATATGCTGGTAGATTCTGTTGGCTAGGATTTTGTTGCTAATTTTTGCATCTATGTTCATGAGGGATTGTTGTTGTTGTAAGGTGCCTAGAGTCGGTACCGACCCATAGCGACCTTATGCACAGCAGAACGAAACACTGCCAGATCCTGGGCCAACCTCACTACTGTTGCCACGCTTGAGTCCTTTGATGCTGCCACTTGGCCAATCCATCTCTTTGGGGGTCTTTCTCTTTTTCTCTGACCCTCCACCTTACCAAACATGATATCCTTCTCCAATGACTGGTCACTACTGACAATATGTTTGAAGTATGAGAGATGAAGTTTGGCCATCTTGGCCTCCAAGGAGCACTCTGCTGCATGTCTTCCAAAACGGATATATTGGTTCTTTTGATAGCCCATGGCACTTTCAATAT
>NW_006413342.1:0-2464 GCF_000296735.1 Chrysochloris asiatica | reverse complement strand
CTTCCTCCAATCCTCATGCCACATTTTCCTTCATATAACCCAGCTTCTCAGATGATTTGCTCAGCATACATGTTGAATAAGTATGGTGAAAGAATACAACCTTGCCACACACCTTTCTTAATTTTAAACCATTCAGTGTTTCCATGTTCTGTTCGAAAAACTGCCTCTTGATCCAGGTACAGATTCCTCATGAACACAATTAAGTGGATTTTTTAAAAATTAAGTAATTATCTGTACCTGGATATTCTATTAATTGATTTTATTTTCTTTAATTTTTATTATGTTCTATTAACTTTTCCTTTCATTTAAGACAGTCTATTTTATCTTGTAATCTACCTGACCTGTAATCACCACCTGGATCTCTGTTCCTATGTGTTTATCTTCTTTCACATTGTGATTGGTTTGATCATAGACTGACCTCCCAGATTTTGAGGTTCTCTGAGTTTGTTCTTACAGTTTTGTTCTGTTCTCAACTCTTCCTTCTGTAGATTTAGTTCTGGGAGGTGCTGCCACATATGTCAATCTCTGGTTGTCTGTTCCTGTTGTTTCTCAGTCCACAGAACTCCCTTTAGGATGTTTTGCAGCACAGGGTTGGGTTTCTAAATATCCCTTAGCTTCTGTTTATCTTGGAATGTTTTGATTACACCACTATATTTGATTGACAGCTTTGCTGGGTAGAGGATTCTTGGGTGGCAGGTTTTTTTTCTTTCAGGGTTTTATATATGCCTCCCCATTGCCTTCTTGCCTACATGGTTTCTGCTAAGAGATCCAAGCTGAATCTGATTTGCTTGCCTTTGTATGTAACACTTCTCTTTTCAATAGCTTCTTTCAGGATTCTATCCTTATCTTTGATTTTGAGAGCTTGATTATTATATGTCTTGGTGATTTTCTTTTGGGGTCTATCCTTCCTGGGGTTCATTGAGCTTCCTGAATCCTTATCTTGTTGCTTTTCAGGATGTTAGGGAAATTTTCTTCCAGAAGCTCTTCAACTATCTCTTCTGTGGACTTGTGTGATTCTTCCTGTTTTGGAATGCTGATAATTCTTAAGTTATTCCTTTTCATGTTTTCCAACATGAATCTTACACCTTCTTCACATTTTTTAAATCCTTTTTTTTTCTGCATGCCCTTCTAACTTAGTAGTATTGAGAGATTTATCTTCCAGCTCACTAATTCTGCCTTCCATCTCTTCAATTCTACTCCTTTGCCCTTTCAGTGTATTGTCCATTTCTGATATTCTATTATTAATCATTTGGACCTCTTTTTGTAGGTTTTGAATTGTTTCCAATGCTGTATCTATCTTATTTGATTGTTCTTGTAGCACTCTCCTGACTTCTTTATTTTTCTCAACTCCTCTGTAAAGTGTTTTGATACATTTTATTATCATTTTCCTGAATTCCTTCTAAAGCATTTCCAAAGCCTGTCCTTCTTCCAATATAGAGTCCACGTCTCATTGATCTCAGTTTCTTTTTCTTGTTTCTGGACACGTCCAGAGATGGTCACCTGTTTCTTAGGCATATTCAGTAGTTGGCTGTGACCTTAAAAGCTTGACTATATGGCCACAATTGCTGTTTCTTCTTGGGTAGTGTAAGGAGATAAAGAGTCCCCAAAAGGTAAAGAAGGTACTAAAAAACAAAACAGCAATAGGAAAAATATACTAATTGGATTCTGTAGTCTAAAATCGTAGAAAAGATAGAAGAGGAAAAAGTATTCTGTCGCCAAACATGAGTATGACTTTAATATCTCTTTCTCAGCTTCTTGCCCTCAAGGCCTCCTGAGAAACTTCAATATTCCACTGTTGGTCATTATGATGTAACTCAGGATTTAATTTGTGGCCTTTTTCCTATTTAGTCTGTCTATCTCCCACTCCAAAACCCCTGTTCAGGCCTTTTCCCTAGTGATAAACAGTTCATGGCTGGCTGTGGCCATTTTGTGCTGTGGTTTGGTTTTAAGTGGAAATTGTCCTTTTAAATTCTGAGCAGATCTGTGCACACGACTAGTAGAACCCTTGGGTGTGGGGAGTCTCCACTCACTCAGGCACCCCCTCTAATCACCATAATGGAGATGCACAGACAGTAAGAGACCAATGAACAGATACAAAAAAAAAAAAAAAGACTGTCCACACCTTTATCTCTGAGGATCCATCAGGCATCCATCCATGGTTGCTCTGATCCTTCCCTGGCTCCATTTTGCCCAAGATGTAATTAGAAAACTTCCAATTGGTGAAATAGTCACATAGATGTCAAGACAAAATGGACCGTTTTTAGCTGGGGAAGAAGTTATTAAATTACAGGGTAACCTCAAAGAAAATTAATACATCTTCACATAATATCAAGAAAAAGCCAAACTTACTAAAACTATCAAGATTTAATAAACACTAAGGAGCTCTGGTAGCATAGTGGTTACAAATCGGGCTGCGAACCTTAAGGTCAGTGGTTCGAAACTACCAGCTGCTCCGCGGGAGAAA
>NW_006413341.1:7038-7758 GCF_000296735.1 Chrysochloris asiatica | reverse complement strand
TTTGGATGCCTTTAATTTCCCTGTCTTGCAGTATAGCTCTTGCTAAGACTTCCAGCACAATATTGAATAGGAATGGTGACAAAGGGCATCCTTGTCTGGTTCCTGTTTGCAGTGGGAAGGCTTTTGATTTCTCTCCATTAAGAGTAATATAGGCTGGTTTTGTATATATGCTCTTTATTATGTTGAGGTATTTCCCTTCAGTTCCTATTCTGTTGAGTGTTTTTATCAGGAATGGATGTTGGATTTTGTCAAATGTCTTTTCTGCATCAATCGATTTGATCATGTGATTCTTTCCTTTTTTCTTATTTATATGGTGGATAACGTTGATTGTTTTTCTAATGTTGAACCATCCTTGCATCCCTGGTATGAATCCCACTTAATCATGATGTATTACCTTTTTGATGTGTTGCTGAATTCTGTTGGCTAGGATTTTGTTGAGAATTTTTGCATCTATGTTCATGAGGGATATCGGTCTGTAGTTTTCCTTCTTAGTGACATCCTTCCCTGGTTTTGGTATGAGGGTTATACTTGCTTCATAGAATGTGTTAGGGAGTTTTCTATTCTCTTCTATATTCTGGAATAATTTGAGTAGTATTGGTGACAGCTCTTCCCTGAATGTTTGGTAGAATTCACCTGTGAAGCCATCTGGGCCTGAACTTTTTTTGGTTGGGAGTCTTTTGATGATCTGATCAATTTCTTCTTTTGTTATGGATCTGTTCA
>NW_006413341.1:3201-4561 GCF_000296735.1 Chrysochloris asiatica | reverse complement strand
TATGATGCCAAAATCAGAACATTCCCAAACAAACAGAAATTAAAAGAACTTGCAGAATCAAGACCAACCTTGCAAAAAAAATACTAAAGGGAGTTCTTTGGACAGAGAACCAAGATAGCAGAAGCAATATGAGATTAACATACATGACAATAACCCATAACTCAACCCAGAAATAGAAGTACTCCAAGTAAAACAAACCGACAATACTGAAAACAAGGAACCAGAAATATAAGTTTGCAAGAACTAGAAAAAAAGACCCACAAAGTAAAAAGAAAATAATTTAGCCACAGAACTTTCAACTGAAGAAATCCAGTAGATTTCAAGAAAAAATAAAATAAACCTAATTGTAATATAAAACTAGTTCAAGTGTTGCCCTTGGCCCTAGCCCACCTCCTACCCCTAACACTAACCCCAGTCCTAACCATATCCCTAACACTAAATGAAATACAAGACCTTGCCTAGAGCTAGCCATAGTTCTAATCCTAACTCCTTATTCCCACACCCAAAACATTTTTTTTAAATAAATAGAAATTTGGGGGTAAATTCATGCATTGTAAAAACAAACAAATGAAAGAACTATGGAATCAAAGAAGACAAGATATATTAAGATTCCAGAGAGGGAAAAATCATTTGAAGGGAAAATGATGTTTGCCAGCCATCTAAGGGTATTTGCCTATTATGGGTGCTGCACTAGCAATCAGATTTTCCCAGGCAGAGAAACTCTACTGGAGTTTAAAGAAATCAATGTTAAACATACATATTGATCATAGAGGACCTGAATGACAATTTGTAAATTTCAAAGGATTTAAAATGTGCAACATTTTTGTAGACTTTCTCTGCAGGACATTTACTGATTTGAGGGTGACTAACAGGCTGGAAAGCTGTACATACAGTTAGCTTCTAAAATGTGGAGTTAAATCTCACAGAGTCTCGTGGAACTTAGAAAAGAAAAAGCTCCACAAAACGGAGGCAGGACTGACTCCCCACATGTAGGATTTCCTCATGAGACCTTTGCTGGATTTTAAAGTTGAATGGGATGAGAAGCTGGAAAACTAGGATGGGAAACTCTGGTCTCTTGATGTGTTTCAGGTATGGCAATGCCTTAGGAACAAGAATAAACCAGAGAGGTACACTGATTAAAATTAAAACTTCACAATGGAAATGTTCAATCCATGAGTGTTATTAAGGTTTTATTGTTGTTAAGTGCAAACAATTCAGTTGCAACTCATAGCGACCATATGCACAACAGAACAAAGCATAGCCTGGTCCTGCTCCATCCTCACGCTTGTTATGATTGAGCCCATTGTTGCTGCCACTGTGCCAATTCATCTCATTGGGAATCATCCTCTTTTTAGCTGAC
>NW_006413341.1:0-2775 GCF_000296735.1 Chrysochloris asiatica | reverse complement strand
TCTTCTCTCCATGTCACCGTCTCTGCCTCTGTTCCTGGCATTACTGCTTCTCTGGATAGGGTCACACACTTCTCTTTCCTCCCTTAATGGTTCCAGGGATCTCTGCTCCTGGACTGTAAAATCAACAACTCCCCTCCTTTTGTTACGAACATGTAACTTTACCTTTCAAACACTTACTGTCCAGTCCTGATAGCAATCATTCCCCATTGAACCACAGGAGTCTTATCCCCATCACCTTTTATCAGCCCCATCCAGACAGGTTGGAAACAACTCAGTGGAGATTCTACCTTTCTCCACACCCTCTGGAACTAGGTTCCCTATTGAAAGCTTGTAAGCCAGTCACTTCTTGCCTTTGTAGGCCCCCCCATTTTGGGTAGCCAATGTCTGGTTATCCATCCTTGTGGACCCTGTGTATCAAGGGGGTGGGAATGATACTCACTGTAAAGATTTGTTCGCTCCTTTGACATACTGCATTCACAAGTATAGGTCAAGTTAATCTAACTGTAGTGGATTACTCATTTTTTCCCCTCTTTCTTCCTCTATTTGTTTTCTGATCATCTAACTGTTAAAGCCAGGTCCAGTGGGTACTATCTGCAAGTGTGGGTGTTCTTGTACATTTCCCCTCACTTCACATAAACTAGATGTTTCACACTCCACACTAGTCCTCTGGAGCCATGTCCCTGGCCCTTAGCCCAGTACTCCCCAGGTCTCGTCATACTACTGGCCAACCAGGTCTCAATCCAGGTTAACAGGAGACTATTGAATGTAGTCAGACTTAGCTCACAACTTTATGAATTTTTTCTCCCCAATTCTCCTTATCAGTGACCAGCGTGGTCAGCAGCATGACCACATACCTGCTCGTGTATTCACCTTGAATTTTAGTCTCGGAAGGGGATTTGTTTGCTTTGAGGGGACCTGACCACCTGTATTGACAGCACCTGGGGGACAAACTTGTATGTTTTTGTAGCAGTCAATCAGACTGCTGTTATTGTTTTTGATTTTTCCTGCTGGTCTTTCTTATAAGAAGTATCTTCTGTTCTTCTAGATGCTCCAGGCTGATTTTCTTGTCCTTTTAAGTGGAAATTTCCCAACTCAGAAGATTCTGGATGGGGATCAGGATTCCACCTATGGTTTTATACAATGTAAAGGCTCCGCAGTAGTCTCCTTCACAGGGCAAGTTCTGCCACATTTTGGGTATTCCAATCAGTTATAGGCTGAAAATAGACTTACAAGTTTCTATGGTAATGTTTCTGGCTATCCTTTTCTCTCCCCTTCAAGTGTCTATTTTGCAATAGTAGGTAAGGGAAAGCAAGATTTAAAAGACAGCCAAGCATCTTAACATCATTTCCCCACTTTTAACCACTCAAACCATGCCTCAATCCTTGTATCCCTGAGCCCTGTTGTGCCACGGTTGTGCTTACATCATTATTTACCTTTGTCCTATTTAGCCCATGTAAACCTGCCTACTTGTTCTCCCATCTGCCTTGTTCTTACTCTTCCCTTCCTCTTTTAGTGGATGCTCATCCCCACCACAGCCTCCAAACTACCCTGTGTCTATTCCCTACCCTGTGCTCCACTATCATGTCTCAATTCCCTAACCTGTGCTCTACCTTCCTCTCCCTCCCCTCCCCTCCCCCCATACACCCCAGTAAACGAACAAAATATTTTTTTCCACCCTTTTAGTGTGGGTACTTTAACTTAATCTTTTACAGTAGTGGTCCTATGCAATATTTCGCCTTGTGTGACTGACTGATTTCACTCAGCATAATGTCCTCAAGGTTCAATCATGTTATGCGGTGGCTTGTAGCTTCCTTGTTGTTCTTCAAGGTAGCATAATATTCCATTGTATGTATGTACCATAGTTTGTTGATCCATTCTTCAGTTGATGGGCACTTAGTCTGTCTCCATCTTTTTGCTATTGTAAATAGTGCTGCTATGAACATTGGTGTGCATATATCTACTCATGTCATGGCTCATATTTCTTGTGGGTAAATACCAAATAGAGGAATTGCTGGATCATAAGGTATCTCTATTTCCAACCTTCTGAGGAAGTACCATATTGTTTTCCAGAGTGGTTGGACCATTATGCAATCCCACCAGCAATGTAGGAGGGCCCAAGTCTCTCCGCATCCTCACCAGCATTTATTGGCCTCTACTTTTTAAATCTTTGCTATTATTGCCAGTGTGAGATGATATCTCATTGTTGTTTTGATTTGCATCTCTCGAATGGCTAGTGATCGTGAACATTTCTTCATATGTTTGTTGCCTGCCCGGATCTCCTCCTTGGTGAAGTGTCTATTCATATCTTGTGTCCCTCTTTGTTTAATTGGGTTATTTGTCCTATTCTTGTAGAGATGTTGTAGGTTCCTATATATTTTGGAAATTATTCCCTTGTCTGATGTGTCGTTGCAAAAGATTTTTCCCCATTCTGTGGGTTCCCTTTTTACTCTTTTGATGAAGTCTTTTGATGCACATGAGTTTTTAATTTTTATTATGTCCCATTCATCTATTTTGTCTACTTTTGTTTGTATAATTTTCAAAATATTTGGCAGTCTGTGTATGCCCTGGATTAGAGACCTCACATTTGTTCTTATTATTTTATTGATGGCCTTTGCAGTTCTGGGATTAACATTTAGGTTTTTAATCCATGCTGAGTTGGTTTTTGTATAAGGCTTGAGATGAAGGTCTTGTTTCAATCTTTTGCATATGGCTTTCCAGTTCTGCCAGCACCATCTGTTGATCTCCTCCCCCTGTAATATACTTAGGTGCTTTGTC
>NW_006413340.1:4201-5279 GCF_000296735.1 Chrysochloris asiatica | reverse complement strand
CTCAAGAAGAAAAAGGATAGTAGTATAATGATATATGTGAAGACCTAGAGTTAGAAAACCAAAAATGGGGAAAAGGCTCATCATTTCTGAAGTGGGGGAAATTTTTTTTTTTTTTTTTTAAATCAAGACTCAAGTTTCAATACTGAAAGATTCTATGGAAAAAAAATATCTAAAGGTACAGGAAACTTCAAAAGAAGATGGAAGGAAAATATGTTGAATCACTGTACCAAAATTAATTGGTTAACTTTGAATCATTTAATAAGTTTGCATATGATTAAACACTAATGACATTGAAGAAAGACATTCAAGTTGCAATGAAGACATTGCCAAAATACAGTTTGAGGAATTGATGGAATATAAATTGAGATGTTTCAACAAACTGATACAATGCTACAAGCTCTACTCATCACTGTCAAGAAACTTGACCAACTGCCCGTAAGAGATCTATATGTCCATTTCATAGAAAGGTGATCCAACAGGAGGCAGTTATCCAACAATATCATATGCAAGAAAATTTTTGCTCAAGATAATTCAAAAATAGTTGTAGCAGCACACCAACAAGGAACTACCAGATGGTTAAACAGGATTTGGAAGAGAACATATAACAAAGGGTTACTTTTGCTAATGTCAGATGGATCTTTATTGAAAGCCAAGTATGTTCAATAAGGGATATCATTGCTGATATCCGATGGATCTTGGCTGAAAGCAGAGAATATCAGAAAGATAATTCCTTGTGTTTTGTTGACTGTGCAACTGCATTAGGCTGTGTGGATCACAGCAGATTATGGATAACATAATGACGGGAATTCCAGAACCCTTTAGTGTACATAGTCCATGAAGCAGTTGTTCAAATGGAACAAGGGAATATAGTGTGGTTTAAAACCAAGAGAGGTCTGTGTAAGAATTGGATCCTTTCACCATTCTTATTCAATCTCTATGATGAGCAAATAATCAGTGAAACTATTCTACATGAACATAAAAGTGGCATCATGATAAGAGGAAGACTCAAAAACCTGTGGCATACAGATGACACAACCTTGCTTGCTGAGAATAATGAGGATTTACTGAGGAAGATTAA
>NW_006413340.1:2815-3776 GCF_000296735.1 Chrysochloris asiatica | reverse complement strand
TATGCACTGCTAGAACATCAAACAAATATGTCTTGAAAGAACGACAGCCAGAAATCTCCTTAGAAGCAAGAATGGCGAGACTTCATATCATTTACTTTGGACATATTATCAAAAGGGAACCATCCCTGGAGAAGAACATTATGCTTGATAGAGTAGAACATCAGTGAATAAAAAGACAGACCTTCAAGGAGATGAATTTTCAAAGATGTTTCAACAATGGGTTAAAACAGCAATGATTTCAAGGATGGTGCAAGACAAGGCCATGTTTTATTTTGTTGTACAGTGTCACATGGGTCACAACAATTTCAGTGGCCCCTAACAATAAGAACATATATGATTGTGTGTGTGTGTGTGTGTGTGTGTGTGTATTCATTTAATTATATAGCTGTTGTTATGAAGTGTTGTGGAGTTGGTTCAAACTCACAGCATCCCTGTACAGGGTTTCTGAAGAGTGGCTGGTGGGTTTAAACTGCTGATCTTGCTTTCAGCAGTCCCATGATTGTCCTATAGCACCACATCGGGACCCTAATATCCCAATTTTCCAATTATACATATATGGAGTTCTGTAGGATAAGCACTGGACTACTAACTGAAAAGTCAGCTTTTCAAACCCACCAGTGACTCCACAGAAACCCTATTCAGAATTTCTATGAGTCAGAAGTAACTCAATGACACTTCACAACATTTATATAGGGACACTACATAGGGCTTCTGAGTAGCTTGTTGATGGGTAGGTTTGAACCACCAACCTTGCAATTATCAGTCCAGTGCTTATCTTAAGCCTTTGAGTCAGTTCCAACTCATACTGACCCTGTCCGCTTATCCTATAGCACCACATTGTATGATTTCTATTGTGGTGCTGTATGATAAGCACTGAACTGCTAATCACAAGGTCGGAGGTTCAAACCCATTATTGGTGTGACTCAGAAATCCTATATAGGGTTGCTATGAGTCAGAATGG
>NW_006413340.1:0-470 GCF_000296735.1 Chrysochloris asiatica | reverse complement strand
CAAAATATGACTGTGAATGTATCCCACCTGAATTTAGAGATCATCTGAAGAACAGATTTGATACATTAAACACTAAAGACTGAAGACCAGAAGAGCTGTTGAATGACATCAAGAGCATCATACAGGAAGAAAGCAAAAAGTCATTAAGAAGACAAGAAAGAAGCATAAGGTCAAATGAATGTCAGAAGAGACACTGAAACTTGCTCTCCAGCGTAGAGATGCTAAATTAAATGGAAGAAATGAGGAAGTCCAAGAGCTGAACAGAAAATTTCAAAGATCAGCTCGAGAAGAAAAAGCCAAATATTACAACAAAATGTGCAAAAATCTGGAATCAGAAAACCAAAAAGGAAGGACACACTCATCATTTCTTAAGCTGGGAAAATGGAAGAAAAAATTCAAGCCTCGACTTTTGTTATTGAAGAATTATCTGGGTATATTATTGAATGCTGCAGAAAGCATCAAGAGAAGAT
>NW_006413339.1:5674-7003 GCF_000296735.1 Chrysochloris asiatica | reverse complement strand
AAAAAAAACGAGATCTTTTTGGTTAATATTCAGGAAAGTGCTTTCATGCAGACTTTCCTTCACATTTGTTGTTGTCGTCTGTTGGTTGTCATCCAGTGGTCTTTCACTCATGGCGAACTCCATCCATGCACAAGAGAACGAAACATTCGTCAAGTCTTGCAGTTTCCCTACTAAGAGGCTCATCTCCAGCACTACATCAGACAATGTTCTGTCCTGATCATAGAGCTTTCATCGCTCACTTTCTGAAAGTACACTGTCAAAGCCTTTCTCCTCCATCTTCACAGCCTGGAAGCTCCATTGAAACTTGAATTACCAGTAGCCTACCTTCCAGTCATACTCAGAGCATCTCAGTATAACAAACTGACACCATCTGCATGCTAACTCCGTATGCTTCCTTTCTCTGATGGCTTTCTGCCTCGGGTCTCCTTTTAAGTACACCCTCCACTGTGGCCAGACTTGCTTTTCTCTTAGCAGGTGTCAGCTGTCCTGCCCTCTCAGGTTTCTACAGACACATATCCATTGAGTGTTGACAAAATGCTACCACCCCCATGCTATGAATGTGGTACTGTTCTCAAAGAGATTCTGAGCAAGGTTGACAGTAACCTACACGACCTTCATGCACAGTTCTTTTCACTTAAACATCACAAGTAAACTCATTCATCTGCTACGTTTGTCTACTTTTCTATCACTTCATCTGGCAAATTCTCTCGCTGTTGTCTCAAGCCTCTAAATGAAGTAAGGTACCTGGTTCGAGACCCATCTGCTCTAGCTTGAACTTCCAATTTACAAGTAAACACCAAAGATAGAGGACCATGTCAAATGACTTCTTGAAGAGACAACAAAAAGAATACCCAGAAGGTGGGAGAATTTTGTTAGGGAAAACGACCCATTTGTTCAAGCCATCAATACAGGGGACTGGTACCTGATTAGAAGACTTGAGGGACAAAACATCCAGATACAATGTGATGTTCTAGACTAGATGCGCGATTAGACAAGCCAGCTATAAAGGATACATTTAGATCACCTGGGAAAAAGTCAATTATGATCTGTGTATTAGATAAGACCAAAATTCACTGAAATGGAAAGGTGAGATTAATTGAGTTAAGAATAGCAAGATGCAAAACCTTTAAGTATTAGCTTGTGACTGAAAATTGTATAGACCCAAACATATTCATATATATGTACTTACAGAAAACCATCTGAAAATATCTGTTAATGTGTTACCAGCAGTGAAATCTAGTGGAGGAGAATGTGATAGTATAATTAAAAGTTTTTGTTTTGCTCGATTCTGTAAAGGTCTACAAAGTCTCTGCATGGCTGTAATAATAC
>NW_006413339.1:0-5099 GCF_000296735.1 Chrysochloris asiatica | reverse complement strand
AACTCACTTTCACTCAGAAGCCTTACAGAAGAAATTTCACACCTGTTGACCACACTCTGATGCTATAAGGTTCGGGCATATCCTATTGCAAAGTTTCTGCTCAACTGTTGCATCTGATTAGGTTCTCTGAGGATTCTTCGTGTGTGGCCCTTACCCTTGTAACTTTGACTTCTGTAGTACTATCAAATCACGACTGATAGAGTATTTATGGCCTGAGTATATATATATAATACATAACGTAATTAATACAGACTTGCTGCCCAACATAGCAACAATATAAATAGGGAAAATAAATGTAAAAATGTCAAAGATTCTTGTTAAATAAGGCTCAGTATTACTTGACTTTGTCGATAGCATAGAAGTTATTTCCCCCAAATCACAAGATTCAAGCTATTTTAAAAATCCTATTGTTAATATCAAAGTTAGTCTAGAAGCCTTTTCATCCTATTTCGCAGTATTAGGCTAGTTAATACATATCACATTAATATAATTCAAGGTCTTTTGAAGAGTAATCACGGAAAACAAAACAGGTTCTGTAAGATACCCAGTTGTTTAATATACCCATCTTCATTAGCAACCGGTGTGATTTTGAAGTTGTTCTACTTTAAAATTGGCTCCAAATTATATTACACAATGAAACTATTATGAAAATGAAAAAACGAGGGGTAAAAAAAAAAAAATCGATAGATATTTTGTTTCACTGATTGGGAAGATTGGTAAGATTGATAAACAAGAAACCCAAAGGAGATAGGCATTCAGACGTGTATGTTCATGAATCCTTCCTAATATGCTTCCTTAAAGGAACGTGCAAATAACCATAAACCCACTGTTATCAACTCCCACTTACAGTGGCCCAAATAGGACACAGCTATAATCTTTATTGTCTGATGATTTCTGCATTCCGTTAGGTCACCTCTCTTTGGAATAGGCACAAATATGGATCTCTTCCAATCAGTTGGCCAGATGTTTTCCAAATTTCTTGGCAGAGATGAGTGAGTGCCTCCTGTGCCGTCTCACTTTCTTGAAAGATTTCAATTTTCATTCCATCAATTCCTGGTGTCTTGTTCTTTGCCAATTCCTTCAATGCACCTTGCACTTCTTCCTTCAGTATCATTGGCTCTGGATCATATGCTACCTCTTGAAATGGTTTAACATGAACCATTTCCTTTTGGTACACTGACTGTGTATTCCTTCTATCTTCTTTTGATGCTTTCTGCATCATTCAATCATTTGCTCAGAGAATCTTTCAATAACGGAAGTTGAGGCTTGAATTTTTTCTTCAGTTCCCCGAGCTTGAGAAATGCTGACCATGTTCTTTCTTCCCTTTTGGTTTCCGATTCCAGATCTTGGCACATTTGGTTGTAATATTTGACTTTATCTTCTCAAGCTGATCTTTGAAATTTTCTGTTGAGCTCTTGCATCTCCTCATTTCTTCCATTTGCTTTAGCATCTCTATGCTGGATAGCAAGTTTCAGCGTCTCTTCTGACATCCATTTTCACCTTTTCCTTCTTTGTCTTCTCAGTAACTTTGTTTTCTTCATGTATGATGTCCTTGATGTCATCCCACAACTCTTCTGGTCTTCGGTCTTTAGTGTTTAATTTATCAAATCTGTTCTTCAGATGATCTCTAAATTCAGGTGGGACATATTCAAGGTCATAGACTTGTTTTCATTCTCTTCAGCTTCAGTTTGAATTTGCATATGAGGAACTGATGGTCTGTTCCACAGTTGGCCCCTGGCCTTGTTTTGACTGATGATATGGAGCTTTTCCATTGTCTCTTTCCCCAGATGTAGTCAATTTGATTTCTATGTATTCTATCTGGAGAGGTCCATGTGTTTAGACGTCTCTTATGCTGTCTAAAGAAGGTATTTGAAATGAACAAATCATTGGTTTTGCAGAATTCTATCATGTGTTCTCCAGCATCATTTCTATCACTAAGGGCATGTTTTCCAACTACTGATCCTTCCTCTTTGCTCCCATGGGAGTAAAGTTTTGCTACAGGTAATATAGACACAGCTACAATCATACATTGACAGAGAACTTCCAGAGGGTCAAGCTGGATTCAGACAAGGCTGTGGAATGAGGGATATCATTGCTGATATCCAATGGATCTTGGCTGAAAGCAGAGAATATCAAAAATATGTTTACCTGTGCTTTATTGACTATGCAAAGGCTTTCGATTGTGTGGATCATGACAAGCTAAGGACAACATTGAAAGTCCGAGTATTTCAGAACACTTAATTGTTCTCATGAGGAATCTGTACCTGGACCAAGAGGCAGTTTTTCCAAACAGAACATGGGAACACTGAATGTTTTAAAATTAAGAAAGGGGTGCGACAAGGTTGTATTCTTTCACCATACTTATTCAACCTGTATGCTTAGCAAATCATCTGAGAAGCTGGGTTATATGAAGAAAACGTGGCATCAGGATTGGAGGAAGACTCATTAACAACCTGCGATATGCAGATGATACAACCTTCCTTGCTGACAGTGAAGATGGCTTAAAACATTTACTGATGAAGATCAAAGAGCACAGCCTCCAGTATGGATTACAACTCAATGTAAAGAAAACAAAAATCCTCACCACTGGACCAATAACATTCTTATCAATGGAGGAAAAAAAAAAGATTGAAGTTGCCAAGAACTTCATTCTTCTTGGATCAACTATCAACACTCATGGAAGCAGCAGTCAAGAAATCAAAGGGCATATTGCATAGAACCTTTTTAAAGTGTTGAAGAGCAAAGATGTCAGCTTGAGGACTAAGGTGCGCCTGAACCAAGCCATGGTATTTTCAATAACCTCATATGCATGCGAAAGCTGGACAGTGAATAAGGAAGACCATAGAAGAATTGATGCTTTTTTGAGTTATGGCGTTGGAGGAGAGTATTGAAAGTGCCATGGGCTGCCAAAGAACCAACAGATCCGTGCAGTCAGAGTGCTCCTTAGAGGTCAAGATGGCCAAACTTTGTCTCTCATACTTTGGACATATTGTCAAGAGGGACCAGTCGCTGGAGAAGGATATCATATTTGGTAAGGTGGAGGGTCAGATAAAAAGAGGAAGACCCCCAACGAGATGGATTGGCCAAGTGGCAGCATTGATGGACTCAAGCGTGGCAACAGTAGTGAGGTTGGCCCAGGATCAGGCAGTGTTTCATTCTGCTGTGAATAAGGTCGCTATGGGTCAGTACTGACTCGATGGCACCTAACAACAACAACATTATCTTCACGGAAGCAGAATGCCACATCTTTCTTCCGTGGAGCAGCTGGTGGGTTTAAACCACTAGCCTTTTTGTGAATACAAGAGTATTTAACCACTGCATCACCAGGGATTGAAATTGAGCACAGGTCACTTCAGTTTAAAGTTCTGTCTATGCAAAAGTGAAATAAGTTTCATGAAGCACTACTAAGATGAAACCATGCAAATAATTCATCCCCAGGTTTCCACTTTAGACTCTGAACCTCAACTCTGGGACCAAGAGACTGGAACACTTTTCACCTTGTATCAGAAGGACTGGCACCAGACTTCCCTCCACTGAGTTATGAACATTCCCTCCACTGAGTTATGAACAGTGCGTTTTGCATTCTCATTAAAAACTCATTTTGCTTTTACTCTTTTTGTTTTTACTTGTTGGGGATATTTGTTTTCTTAACCTAAATTGATTTCAGGTTCTTCTCCAGTATTACTGTCTCCTTAATTTAGTGAAACACAAGGTCCTGTTTCAGACCCGATAGAAATTGATCTATTGGGTCTGAAACAGGACCTTGTGTTTCAGACAGTTCTCTGGAGTCTTTGTGTGGCGCTGTAGGATAAGCACTGGACTACTAACTGCTAGGTCGGCAGTTCAAACCCACCAGTTGCTCCTTGGAAACCCTATGCAGGATTCATAGGAGTCAGAACCAACTCAATGGAACTCTACAGTTCTCTAAAAGGTGAGCCCACTCATGTTACTCCACACAGATAGGACTAGTTGCCGAGAACCTACTTAAAAGTAAAAGATGCATGGTTACTAAGGGACTGTCTGATAATAAAATATCTCAACTGGTTTTATTCTGATACAGTCTGATATTACACCAATGTTTTTGAGTTCATGAAGTACTTTTTCCAGGGTTTAAAAGTTCCACTCAAACATAAATCCATTAATCCCCCAAACAGCCTTATCAAGTCAAAAGAGCAAACTCTTAACTCTGCATACAAAATGCTTCCAGAAATGAGCTTATAAATCAGTCACGTTTTCAACCATATGCACAGAAAACTACAATTCTACATGCCCACAACAGAAAAACATGGAAATGCCAGGTAGCGGTTGCCTTCAAATAATCTCATGCAAACATTTTAAGACTGAAATGTTTTTATGCTGTTAAAAGGATACATATTTTTTAATTAAATATGTGACAGGAAGTTACCATAAATTTTGAAAAAGACTTACCTATTAATGTAACTGAGGGCAACATAGGTTGGCTGTTGTAATTCTTGTTTTTCTAAAACACGTGGGTCAGTATCTGTAATAAAAACATAATTATGATTTTTCAGCTTTTGCATCAGAATATACAGGAGGCGACCTAACATAAGCTAACAGAGGTTAAACAGAAAAAGATTAATTTTGTAGTCCTCTTTGTTCAGAAACTCAGTCAGCAAACCACAATCATTCGTTCATAAATAACAAGATATTACATTACTTTTCAAGGGAATTCCAAACATCAACAGTGATAAAATGCCCATCTGTCATGCAAACTCTTGCACAATCCCCCTCATAAATATTGGTTTTCACTGTTTACAGTTACATGCTTTTCAGTAGTTAATCGGCCCAAGAAAGAAAGCCTCTGTTAATTATAATCATTTCAATGCTGGAACAAATTAGTTGCTATTGGAAAGCACCACCTATTTGAGTATTGTTCTTACTCACTGAACATTTTTCTGGGATTGGATTTGTTTTCTGAAGGGCAATACTTCTTCCTTAAATGAATGTTTAGGCTTCAGAAAGTTCATGGAAAAATATAGTTAAAAAGAGAGTGGGAGTTTTCTACGAACTTTCTGAAGCCTCCTTGTATAATGAGTTTATACCTTTTTTTTTTTTTAAAAAAAAAAAAAAAAAAAAAA
>NW_006413338.1:4027-5614 GCF_000296735.1 Chrysochloris asiatica | reverse complement strand
TCTAGGCACTTCAGAAATGCTGCAGTATCACAAAAGAGTTTGCAGCGTAGAAAATCAAGAAGTAAGGACTATGATGCATATAGTGATGACAATGATATCTGCAGTCAGGAACCAGAAGACAGTTTTGCTGAAGAGCTTAAACGGTACATACAAGCTAAAGAAATGGCAAATGCCACTCCCCCGTCACCATCGCCTGAAGAATCTCTGATGAAACCAAGGGCAAAAGGTGTCCAGCAAGGTCAGACTGTTTTACCATTTAAACATTTTATAGAGAAGCAATCACAGTTGTCCATATATGAATGGGAGTTTTTCTCCCACACTTCATCTCATGATAAGATCATGATTTTCTTGCAAGCTTATACCAAGTATGAATTTGCATAGCTAATTCAGAAGGAAGTGGGTTCAGGACAGTTATCAAAGTCCATGAAGACTTCTAAAGAGAGAATGTCAAATCCCTGCCCAGTTTCTCCTACTATCATTTAAAGTCGAAATGATTTGATTGAATGATTGTATAACTATAACTCAGAAATATGCTCTGCTGGTAACCATGAGATCGGCCGTTCAAACTCATCAGCTCCTCTTAGAAACTGTATACAGGATCAATATAAGTTGGAACCAACTCGGCAGCATACAATAACAACATGAGATCTAACCCTGGATTTGACCTATATAGGGTTGCTATGGATTGGAATCTACTTAGTGACAAAGGTTTGGTTTGGGTTTGGAGCTGAAGGCAAATGATGATTGCAAATGAGTTTTATTGGGCTTTTTTTCCTCCCTCTCTCTTACTCTCTCTAAAAGTGTGTCTGCTACTTAACTAATGTGGCTATAGATTTGCTTAATCTATGAACTATTTTCAAAGAAAAATCTGAATAGTTGATTATATGTAAGTTCATTTTAGACTTTTGAAACTATTACTATTATAATGCCATGCCAAATCTTAACTAAATCTATCAAACTCTGACTGAATCAGAAAGTTCTGACTTATGCTAGCAAGACTGATTCCGTTAATTTTCAAAAAAAATGAAATGGGCACTGGATTGTTCAAAGGGGCTTCAAAAAGTTTGTGGGGGAAAATGGAATTAAAGGTAATGTAATTTTTTCCACAAACGTTTTGAAAGCCCCCTTATTCAAATAGCTTTCAGAATTCTCAGTTACATTGCTGTTTTCACCCCACAGTTTCCAGTAAGACAGCTCAGCAGTTTATTGTTGTTGTTGTTGTGAAGTGCCGTCGAGTCACTTCCAACTCATAGCAAACCTGCACAGGGTTTCCAAGGAAAGCTGGTGGATTTGAACTTCTGACCTTGTGGTTCGCAGTCCAGTGCTGATCCTACAGTACCACACCAGAAGTCACTCATTGGGCTGTGGTTAATTTATCCTAGATTATTAAAGAATGTATTTCTTAAGACCACACTACTATATTTTTATGTCATTTAAGTTAACTTTCTTGTCTTCAGTTTTTAAGCAAAAAAATAAATTTAAAGCGGGCCACAAGAACGGTAAGCAGAAGAAGAAGCGAAAACTGGTTGGCACTGGAAGCAAAGAAGCAAGTACTGTGCTGGGGAAAGATGGCTCACCAGATGAGGT
>NW_006413338.1:0-1377 GCF_000296735.1 Chrysochloris asiatica | reverse complement strand
TGTGAAAATGAGTCAGGGATTCATCAACCAACATACAGTGGAACGCCAAGGAAAAAAAATTTGTAAATATTTTCTTGAACGGAAGTGTATTAAGGTATACAAATGGGAAGTATAGCAAAAATGTACTAAAATCAACTCCTACCCTCTATTTGAAAATAAAATCACACCTGTAGGTTTATAAAACTTTTTTGAGAAGGTTCAGTTAGAGAATTTTAGTAAAATAATTCTTTTATGTTTAAGAAAGTAGATACTTCTTTTTTTTATTTGAGTGTTTTGTGTTAAAAATGTTTAGGTCTTAACAAACTTTGAAGGAGAAATATGTGATGTGATTGTATAATAACTGTAAGAATCAGACCATACTGCTGCTAAGGTCTTTGCTCCTTTTGTAATCATTTGCTTATCTAAAGTTTAGCAGGTATTAAATGGAATGATTTAACTATCAGAAATAATGGCTTTCCCTTGTTCCTTCTTTTGGCCTAGGGAGACGAGTGTAAATTTGATCATGATGCAGAGCTAGAGAAGAAAAAGGAAATGTGTAAATTTTATGTACAGGGATATTGTAACAGAGGTGAAACCTGCCTGTATTTGCATAATGAATATCCATGCAAGTTTTATCATACAGGAACAAAATGTTATCAGGGAGAACACTGCAAGTTTTCCCATGCTCCACTGACAGCTGAGACACAAGAACTGCTAGCTAAAGTAAGTACAATTGTTACTTCCTTTTATTTTCCTTATTTTAAAAATACGTTTGAACTAAGAATTTGAAAAGATAATTTTATTTCAGGAGCATGCCTTTTAGGTTAGCAGTTGGGATGCACTAGAAATCATAAGGAGTCCTGGGTGGTGCTGCGGGTTAATGCATTGACTACAAGGTTGGTTTAAACCGCAAGGCTGGCAGTTCAAGTTCACCAGCCACTCCTTGGAAACCTATACAGGATTGCTATGAGTTGAAACCAACTTGAAGGCACTTAAAAACAGTAAGAAAGAATAATAATCTAAAAATTTATCTCAGTTTTTTCATTTGTATATATTTTTTGCTACTAAAAGTAATTTGACTCATTGCTGGTAAAAATCGGAATGTTCTTAAAATTTTAGCAATCTTAGTAGCTAATCCAAACAAAGGAGAGCAAAGTAAATAAGCAAAATAGTGCTCCTGTTACAAATTCTCTTATAAGGAAAGATAAGAATCATTGGTTGATAAACATTGTAAACTTCTTTTAAAGAATTGCAAAGTGTTTCCTTTAGATGGTCTTTCAGTTTTTGAGACAAATTTATGTAAAGATGATGGTTGCTTATATTCTCATATGCTAGTTGAAGTTAATCTTTTGAAAATATGTGAAAATAAGAGATTTAAAAACCAACCCTATCCCCCCA
>NW_006413337.1:6030-7063 GCF_000296735.1 Chrysochloris asiatica | reverse complement strand
AAATTTTCTTCCAGAAGCTCTTCAACTATATCCTCTGTGGACTTCTGTGATTTTTCCTGTTCGGGAATGCTAATAATTCTTAAGTTATTCCTCTTCATGTTGTCTCACATGAGTCTTAGACTTTCTTCAGATTTTTTTTTAATCCTTTTTTTCTGCTTGCTCTTCTAAATTAGTGGTATTGAGAGACATTGTCTTCTAGCTCACTGGTTCTGGCTTCCATCTCCTCAGTTCTACTTTTCCCTTTGAGTGCATTGTCCATTTCTGATATTTTACTATTAATCATTTGCACCTGTTTTTCAGGTTTAAACATTATTTCTAAAGCTGTATTTATCTTATTTGAATGTTCTTATAGCACTTTCCTGACTTCTTCCTTATTTTTCTCTGTGGATCCTTTGGAGGCACCTCAATATCATTCTCCTGAATTCCTTTTCAGACAGTTCCAAAACCTGTCCTCCTACTCAACTCATAGTAAATGTAGCAGGTGTTGGCTGTCTCTCTGATATATAGCAGGTGGTATTGGCTCCTGGATAGTGGGATTTTTTAGGGTGTGATTGGAGCTTGGCTATATGACTGCAATTGTTGCCTCTTCTTGGGTAATGTAGGGAGAGAAAGAGCTCCCCAAAGGTAAAATGCCCCCCCCAAAACAAAACAGCAACAACAAAAAAAATCAGATTGGATACCAAAGTCTATAAGTACACACACACACAACAAAAAAATCTGTAGCAAAACATGAGTATGACTTTAACGCACCCTCTTGGCTTCATGCTTTCAAGACCACCTGAGAAATTTCAAGATGTTATTGTTGTTCCTTATGATGTAACACAGGATTTACTTTTTAGGTTTCCTTTTTAGTCTGTCTCTCTTGCCCTCCACAACCCTTTTTAGATGTTTCTCCCAGTGAGAAATAGCCTAGGTCCAGCTCAAGAAGTTCTAGGAGACTGTTCAGTTTTAAACAGTTTGTGTTGACTCCTCTCCCTTCATAGATTCTGTGGGCAGTGGTCTTTGCTGAGCAGATCTATGTGTGTGTGTGTGT
>NW_006413337.1:2798-4320 GCF_000296735.1 Chrysochloris asiatica | reverse complement strand
ATGTCTTTGCATCAGTTTTTATTAGAGCCAATCACCTGTAATGCCTGGGACAGTTATCAAACCCAGATAGCCCTTAGACCCCCAAATCACAAAGTCCGCATCTATAAGAAGAACGGGAGCCAGTAGGTGAAAGTTCATGAACTCAAGAACACATATCACAGCTGCCTACTGGGCGCCCAAGAGCCACCACATCTCCAGTTGCGGGGCAGACTGAAACGCCTCCATCTGGACTCAGAAAGATGGTGTCTGGAAGCCCACCCTGGTGATCCTGAGAATTAACCAGGTGGCCACATTTGTGAAGTGGTCTCCACTGGAGAACAAATTTGTTATGGAAAGTGGAGCGCGGTTCTTCTCTGTTACTTCGAGTCTGAAATGACTGGTGAGTAAGGAAGCACATTAAGAAGCCAATCTGTTCCACGATCCTCAGCTTCTGTTTTGAGGACAGCAGCCTCATGTGACTTCAAGTGCAGGGGTGTTTTCTGCCTACATTAAACAGGTGAATGAGAAGCCAGCCAGGACACCATAGGGCAGGCAGCAAGATGCCTTTTGGTCAGCTGATGTCAAAGTTTGGTGACAGCGGCAGGGGTGGCTGTGTGCATGGGGTCAGCTTCGCCGCCAGTGGGAGTTGCCTGGCCTGGGCCAGCCACGACAGCACCGTGTCTGTTGCAAATGCCTCAGAGAAGTGTGCAGGTTTCAACTCTGAAGACCTAGTTCCTGCTGCTCCTGAGTGTATCGTTTGTCTCAGAGAACAGCATCGTGGCTACTAGGCACCACTGCTGCCCCGTGCTCTTTAACTACGATGACCTCAGCTGCTTGACCTTCCTCTCCAAACACAACATTCCCAAACAGCATCCAGCGCTACATGTAGGTGACAAAGTGCTTCTGCAACACGGACTAGTGGGCCACCACTGAGACCCGCAACACAGCCTTGGAGATGGTGCAGCAGAAAAGTATCACTCAAGTGTCTATCTGGAGGTGGACAAGAAAGATTGCCATAAATTCTGCACTACAGCCATCGACGGAGCCATGACAATTTGGGATTTCAAGACCTTAGAATCTTCAATCCAGGGCCTTCAGATAATGTGAAGCTGAGCAAACCTGGATTGTCTACCTCTCTGTTCATCAAAAACACTGAAAATACATAGCATGCAAATACCGTGTGTAGGGACTTGTTTAAATATAATTGGTGAAAATGCTGATTTTTAAAAAAATGCATCAGGGATACATTTTTGGGGGCTGTTTCACTCCATTCCTAACAAGTTTCTCTTTAAGCCGTATATGTTGGAAAATCGTCATTTACATTGGAAAATCGTCACACTGACTTAATGAAGAGGAGGAAGGCGTGTATGTTGTCTGCTAGACAGTTCAATAAATATACTGAATGTGTGGGGGGAAAAAAGGAATACTTACCTTCACATTTTGACATTTTGGTTTAGTAATTGATTTCTGCTTTAAATAAATATTTTACACACAGTATTATTTTTTGGTGTCTCTAGCCCTGGTGTGGCACTGTGGGTTAACA
>NW_006413337.1:0-943 GCF_000296735.1 Chrysochloris asiatica | reverse complement strand
TATGTCTAACCTTGAGCCCATGAATAATTCCCTCCCTCTTACCTTTCTTCCTGCCTGCCCCATCATGTTGCTGTTAAGTGCTGTTGAGTCTATTCAGACTCATAGCAACCTTGTGTAGGGTTTTCCAGGAGCAGCTGGTGAGCTTGAATCACAGACCTTGCAGTTCAAACCTACTTTGCAATCCTTTGCATTAACACACAGTGCCACATCATCATAGAATGTTTTATTTAGAAAGAAAATTTTTAACTTTTTGCAACAGTGATCTCATGTAATATTTGTCCTTTGTGATTAATTTCTCTTAGAAGTCCTGGTGTGGTGCTGTAGAATAAGCACACCACTACCAGGTTCGTTTGGACCAAAAGGTTGGTGGTTCAAACTCACCAGCCACTCTTTGGAAACAAGGTTGCTATGAGTCAAAACTGACTTGACAGCACTTAATAACAACAACATAATATATTCTAGGTTTATTCATGTTGTGAGGTATTTTACAGATTCACCATTATTCTTCAACATTGGGCGGTATTCCATTGTGTGTATATACCAAAGTTTCTTTAGCCATTCTTATATGGATGGACATTTAGACTGTCTCCATCTTTTTGCTATTGTACTGCAATGGACCTGGTGTGCATATATCTATCCGTGTCATGAAATCTTATTTCTGAAGGATATATACCAATTGGCGGGATTGCTGGATCATATGGTATTTGTATTCCCAAATTTTGAGAAAGCACCGTAGTATTTTTCACAGTGGTTGCTCCATTTTACAGGCCTACCAACTGTGTAGGAGTTCCACAGTCTCCACACCCTCTCCAGCATTTGTTGTTTTCTGTGTTTTTGAACTTTACTATTAATTCTGGAATAGGATGATATCTCATGGTTGTTTGGATTTGTATGTCACTAAGGAGCTCTGGTAGCATAGTGGTTACAAATCGGGCTGTGAACC
>NW_006413336.1:5823-7063 GCF_000296735.1 Chrysochloris asiatica | reverse complement strand
CTTTGCTCTAGAACACTTTTAAATGATCTTGTGCATCAGATTTGCCTAATGCAACACATCATTTGAGTTCCTGGCTGCTGCTTCCATGAGTATTGATCATGGATTCAAAGGCAATGAAGTGTTTGACAACTTCAAACTCTTCCTATTTATCATGGTGTTGTTTATTGGTCCAGTGGTGGGGATATTAGTTTTCTTTACATTGAGGTGAAACCCATACTGTGGTGTTTGATCTTCATCAGTAAGTATTTCAAGTCCTCTTCACTTTCGACAAGCAAGGTTTTATCATCTGCGTATTCCAAGTTGATAATAAGTCTTCCTCTTACCCTCTCCAATTTTTCATTACTGTAATAATACGCTATATTATTGTCAGATTCACAATGGCCAATACCAGTGTACATTTCAGCTTACTAATGTCTAGGACATTGTGATATGATGTTTGTGGGTTTCATTTCATTTTTAACAACTTGCAATTTTCCTAGATTCACACTTCGTACATTCTACGTTCTGATTAATAGATAATGACTACTATGCAAAGGCTTTTGATTGTGTGGATCTTGATAAGCTATGGACGACATTGTGAAGTATGAGTACTCTGGAACACTTAATTGTGCTCATAAGGAATCTGTACAATAACCAAGAGGCAGTTATTCGAACAGAACAAGGGAATGCTGAATGATTTAAAATTAGGCAAGGTGTGTGACAGGGTTGTATTCTTTCACTATATTTATTCAACCTGTATGCTTAGCAAATATTCCTAGAAGCTGGATTATATGAAAAAACATGGCATCAGGATTGGAGGAAGACTCATTAACAACCTGTGACATGCAGATGATACAACCTTGCTTGTTTGAAGAGAACTTAAATTCCTTACTAATGAAAATCAAAGAGCACAGCCTTCAGTATGAATTACATCTCAGTGTAAAGAAAACAAAAATCCTCACCACTGGACCTATAAACAAATTGTCAAAGATTTCATTTTGCTTGGATCAACCATCAACACTCATGGAAGCAGCAATCAAGAAATCAAACAATTTTTTGCATTGGGCACATCTGCTGCATAAGCATTTTTAAAGTATTGAAGAGCAGAGATGTCCATTTGAGGACTAAGGTGCACCTGACCCAAGACATGGTATTGTCAATAGCCTCATGTGCATGCAAAAGGTGGATAGTGAATAAGGAAAATCATGGAAGAATTGATGTATTTGAATCATGGTGTTGGAGGAAAATACTGAAAGTACCA
>NW_006413336.1:2691-4613 GCF_000296735.1 Chrysochloris asiatica | reverse complement strand
TCTTATTCTATTTGAACAACTGCCTCTATAACTAAGTACAGGCGCCTTTGAGCACCATTGTGTTCTGGAATCACTATTCTTCCCAATGTTATCCATAGCTTGCCATGATTCACACTGTCCATTTAAATTAAGTCATCTTCTCTTTCAGAAAACAGGTTGTGAAGTTAGTATACTATAGGTTGTTAATGTGTCTACCTCCAATTCTGATGCCATGTTCTTCTTCATATAATCCAGTTTCTCAGATTATTATTGTTTTTAAATGCCATCAAATCAGTTCAGACTCTTAACAACCCTGTATAGGGTTTCTGAGGAGCAACTGCTGGGTTTGAATCACCGACCTTGTGGTTCACAATCCAGTGTTTATCCTATAGGGCCACACTACATAAAAATTGAATAAGTATGGTTTATGTATAAACCCTGATACCCACCTTCCCTGATGTGAAACCACTGACCATCCTGTGTTCTGCTGAAATGACCGCTTCTTGGTCTGTGTACAAGTTGCTTATGAGCAAAATTAAGAGTTATGAAATATCTTTTTATAATTCACAGATTCAAATGACTTTGCATAGTTAATAAAGCACAAGTACACATCTCTCTGGTATTCTCTACTTTTAGCCAATATTCATTTTACCTCAGCTGTGATATTCCTAGTTCCAAGTCCTCTTTTCATACTGGCTTGGATTTCTGGCTGTTCTCTGTCTATGTACTGTTGTAACTGTATTAACTTAATTCCAGCAAAATTTTGCCTGTATGTGATTTTAATAATAATGTTCAATGATTTCTCATTCTGTGGGGTCACCTCTCATTGGTATGCACACAAATATGAAACTCTTCCAATCAGTATGGCAGGTAGCTGTCTTTCAAATTTCTTGGCATAAACATATGAGGACCACCAATGTAGCATCAGTCTGTTGAAACATTTAAATTTATATTTTCTCAAATTCTGGAGCTTTGTTTTTTGCTGATGTCTTCAATGCAGCTTGGATTTCTTCTTTATCATTTGCTACCTCTTGTAATGATTGAATATCCAGAATTTCTGTTTGATACAATGACTCCGTGTATTCCTTCTATTTCTTTTGATGCTTTCTGCGTCATTCAATAGTTTGTCCATTGTTGTTGGTAGGTGTCTTCAAATCATTTCCAATCCATTGCCACCCTATGTACAACAGAATGAAATACCACCCAGTTCTGTACCAACCTCAAAATTGCTGCTACACTTGAGCTATTGCAACTGCCACTACATCGATCCAATTCATTGGGGGGTCTCCCTCTTTTTCACTGATCCTCAAGTTACAAGACATGATGTCCTTCTTCAATGATGGATTCCTCCTTATAATATGTCCAACGTATTAGAGACTAATTGTGGCCATCTTTGCTTCTAAGGAGCACTCTAATTGTACTTTTGCCAACACAGATTTGTTTTTTCTTCTAGCAGTCCATGGTACCTTTAAAATTCTTCTCCAACATCATAACTCAAATGCATTGCATCTTCTACTGTTTTCATTATTCATTGTGCAACTTTCACATGCTTGACTTGGGTCAGGCACACTTTAGTCCTTAAAGTAATATGTTTGCTTTTAACCACTTTGAAGAGGTCTTGTGCAGCAGAATTGCTTAATGTAATATGTCCTTTGATTTCTTGAATGATGCTTCCATAAGTGTTAATGGTGGATCCAAACAAAATGAAGTCTTTAACAACTTCTAAGTTTTCCCATTTATCATGGTGTTATTTTTTGGTTCAGTGGTGGGAATTTTTGTTTTCTTTATATTGAAGTGCAGCCCATAACAAAAGCTGTGGTCTTTGATCTTAATGTGACACTGTGAGTTAATGCACTGGACTGCAAAGTTGGTTTGAACTGCAATGCTGGTGGTTCAAATTCACCTGTCACTCCTCAGAAACTCTATGCAGGGTCACTATGGGC
>NW_006413336.1:0-591 GCF_000296735.1 Chrysochloris asiatica | reverse complement strand
TTCTATCTGATGAGGTACTCGTGTTTGACTCAGTTTATGTTTTTGATAAAGGTTTTTACAATGACTAAATCATTTATTTTGCAAAATTCAATCATATGATCTTCAGCTGTATTTCTTTCATCAAAGTCATATTCTCCAACTGCTGATACTTCCTCTTTATTTCTAAGTTTCACATTCCAATCACCAGCAATTGTCAATGAATTTGATTTCATATTTTACCAATTTTAGACTGAAAAAGTTGGTAGAATATTTCTCTTTTTTTTCAGCATTAACTTTAGCCTTTGGTGCTTAGATTAGAACGATAGTTATCTTAACTGGTCTTCCTTGCAGACATATGAATTTTATCCTATCAGAGATTGCACCTGTACTTCAAGGCAGATTTTGAAATGCTCTTTTTGATGATGAATGCTATGCCATTCCTCTTCAGTCAGCATATTAAGCTATTTGATAGTCTGATTCAAAATGGCCAACAGCATTTCTGGTGTGGTGTTTCACGTTAATGCACTGGACTGCATGGTCATTTGAACCACAAGGCCAGCAGTTCACCAACCTCTCTTTGGAAACCCTGTACAGGGTTGCTATGGGTTGGAA
>NW_006413335.1:5982-6937 GCF_000296735.1 Chrysochloris asiatica | reverse complement strand
TTCGTTCTGCTGTGCATGGGGTCGCTATGAGTCGGTTCTGACTCGATGGCACCTGACAACAACAACAACAACTTCCATGAGTGGTGATAGTGGATCCAAGCAAAAGTAAGTCTTTGGCAACTTCAATCTTTTCTCCATTTGTCATAATGTTTTTTATAGATGCAGTGGTAAGGATTTTTGTTTTCTTTATATTGCGATGCAACCCATATCAAAAGTTGTAGTCTTTGATTTTCATCAGTAAGTATTTTAAGACCTGATCTCTTTTAGCAAGCAAGTTTGTTTCATATGTATATCACAGCTTGTTAAAGAGTCTTCCTCCAATCCTGATGCCACCCACATTCTTCTTCATATAATCTAGCTTCTCAGATTATTTGCTCAGCATACAGATTGAAAATGTATGGTGAAAGAATGCAACCCCAGCACACACCTTTCCTGATTTAAAAACTTTCAGCACCCCTTTGTTCTGTTCATACAGTTGCTTCTTGGTCTATGTATAGGTTCCTCACAAGCACAATGAAATGTTCCAGAATACCCAATTTCTGTAATGTTGCTCATAGCTTGTCATGATCCACACAGTGGAAAGGTTTTGCATAGTCATTGAAGCACAGGTAAACATCTTTCTGGTATTCTCTGCTTTCAGCCAAGATCCATCTGATGCCAGCAATGATATCTTTCATTCATGTCCTCTTCTGAAACCACCTTGAGCCTCTGGAAGTTTCCTCTCAATGGATATTTGTAGCTGTTTTTGAATTATCTTAAGCAAAATTTTACATGCATGTGATATTAATTATGTTGTCCTATGATTTCCACATTCTGTTGGGTCATCTCTCTTTGCAATGGACACAAATATGGACTTCTTTCTGTCAGTTGTCTGGGTAGCTGTCTTCCAAATCTGTTGGCATTGATGAGTCAGTGTTTCCAGTGCTGCATCAGTTTGTTGAAAAATTTTAATTTG
>NW_006413335.1:3326-5220 GCF_000296735.1 Chrysochloris asiatica | reverse complement strand
TTTGAGTGATGGTGTTGGAGGAGAATACTGAAAGTACCATGGCCTATTAAGAGAACAAACAAATCTATGTTGGAAGAAATATAGCCAGAGTGCTCCTTGGAAGTCAGGATGGCCAGATTTTGTTTCTCATACAAATTGTCAAGAAGGACTAGTCCCTGGAGAAGGATATCATGCTTGGTAAAGTGAAGGATCAGAGATCAAGAGGAAGGCCTACAATGAGATGGATTGGCGCAGTAGCAGCAGCCATGGACTCAAGCATAGCAACAAACGCGAGGTAGGCACAGGAGCAGGCAATGTTTTGTTCTGTTGTGCATAGGGTCACTGTGAGTTGGTATGGACTTAATGGTACCTAACAACAACAACAACATTTTGATTAAGATGAAAGAGAATGGTGACATCTCAATAATGCCAACTGCTTATGGAAACTGACCCCTTCTAAGTAGAACTGTCAACCAACACATATTTGGGGCAATTGGCAAAATGTTTGAAGAATCTTAACATTTTCTTGGCATTTAACCCACATCATTTGTTTCCCATAGAAGTAAGGCAGAATTCCACAAGGATTGGGTGGTGAGTTGAAAGGCTACCTGTCTGGGGACTCCCAGCCCAATGCCATCTCTCCCTAGGGTTCTGGCATGAACAATTGGGTAGAACATGGCTGTTTTTATTAAGGGCCATGGAGTTGGTTGCAACACCTACTGACCTTGTACAGGATTTCTGAGGCTGTAAAGCTTTACGATGACTCACCTTTCTCCTTTGAAGGGACTGATGGGCTTGAATTACTGACTGTATGGCTAACAGTCCAGTGTTTATGCTATAGAGCTGCAGCTTTCGTATCCACACATAATGAAAAGAACCATCTCTTCCCAAAGAAGTTTATCTTCACACGGGAAGGAAACATTCAGTCCATCACAGAAGGTAAATATGAATGTATTGCAGAAAAATATCCAAAACTGATAGTTGAGGAACTCCGGGGGATTGGGACTTCCAAGGAGGAGTTGGGCTTACAAGGACAGCTGCTCCCTGTTACAAAGAGGGGAAATATGTTGAGTGAAAATTCTGGGGGGCTTATGGAATTGGTGATGCAAATCTGAGCTCAGTCACTGAATTATTTCCCAGGACATTAGAAATGAAGACCACTATTGAAAAACACATGGAGCTTAAAGGAGAAGGGGAATTATTTTAGATTATCATTGTAGAAATGGGGAAATGAGTTGATTATAGCTTAGAGATTTAAATGGATTGGAAGAGAATGAAATATCCTTCCATTCTAGTTTATTTTCATCTGGAGAGATTTTTCTCCTTAACATTTCCATCTTGACTGTAAAAACATGCCATTTATTTTTCACGGTTTTAGTAATGATTGTGAATGAAAATATAAAGTGAGTCCCCTGTGGAATATGACATGGTTTATCAGTCTACTGGTGATTTCTTTCCCCCTTAACTACAAGGGGCTTCAAATGTTTGTGGGAAAATTCCATTATCTTTTAATTTCATTTTTCCATGAACTTTTGAAGGCCCCTTCAAAGAAAAGTAAAGTTTTATTTGAAATTCAAATAAAATTTTGGTAATATATATGTATTGAAAATACATTCCTCTATTCTGTCATGCACTTCACTTACTTTTTGTACCTTTGATAGATCAGAAGTTCCTCATTTTAATGTAATACACTCCATCAGGATCTTTAAACACTTAGCTCACTGCACCAGATGTGTAACTTATAGAATCCGGGGAGGCATGGGCAGATTACTCAGATGGGATGTTCTGCACAGCACACAGGAGGGGAGCTGGAGAAAGCAGGTGACTCAGGAGGGAGGGAAAGACAGCATCTCAGCTGGTGTGAGAGGGAAGGGAGAACAGTATCCCAGTCCAGGTGTGAAGAGGGAGGGAGCAG